>NC_133483.1:12108014-12408014 GCF_025370935.1 Choristoneura fumiferana | reverse complement strand
ATAAAAGCGTAAATGTCATTGAAAATACGGGAAGTTAAACAAATGTTATGTCACCAGTATTCATGGTATCTACGTTCGGTTTAAGCTGACACAGACATGGGTGCAGCGATTACAACTCTGACTCCACATTTACTTATGTCTAACTATATTTAAGCTCAATCATCTCAAAATGGTCCGATGAACCGTGTATCAGTCAACGAAATAATGCTCTGTATTTGTTCACCAACTTTTTATAAAAATCTCATTCTGTTGTTTATTTCAACATGCTAACGGTATGTTACTGCGCGGATTTGCCGCATCGCATAATGTTGTACAGTCTTGTGAACTTCGAAACAAAAACCTTTCACGATATTTTCCACAATTTGCACTCGTCCTACAAATTTTATGACTCACAGATTTGGGGATAAGACCACATGGAATTTTATCGCTGTGCGCCCTAGTTTGACGGACACTTGCGGGATTCCCACCGTGATCTGTGGAACAGTGTGATTGCGGTTTATTTCCCGCTGCGGCCTTAACAACATACTGTAACGTCCGCAACTCACCATATCGCAGTGCGGGCAGTCATTAGTGTCTCCAGTGTGTTCAAGGATTAGATTATGCAGATTAAAATTTATCTTCGACTGTAAGTACATGTCTTTGTTATCTCATTTTAAATTTTATATTCATAGGAATAGGATATCGTAGTAGTCCAGTTGATGACTTCTTAATTAGAACTGTGGGCTCGAACTGAGGCTGGCAATAATGAGTTTGATGAAATTTATGTGCGAAATTACATTTGCAGTTCACCATACGCCTTAAGAGGACAGGAAAAATCGTGAGGAAATGTGCACACACCTGCGAAGACATTCAATGGTATGAGCGAAGTTCCTAATTCACACTGGGCTCGCCTGTTCCCTGTAGTGAGGCGATGATGATTTATAGGAATGAAGTGACATGATTAACTAACTAACTAACTAACTAACTTGGCTCAGGGACCCAAAGAGGGTCTTGGCCTCCGAAACGAGAGCACGCCATCTGTCCCGATCGTGCGCAGCTTCTTGCCAGTCGTCGACTTGGAGACGTCGCAGATCCGCCTGGACACTGTCCTCCCAGCGGTACCTGGGTCGCCCAACCGGGCGGCGACCAGCCGGTCGTCCCACGTACGCTCTTTTGGCAGCCCGATCCTCTCCCATTCGTAGTAGGTGGCCGAACCAGCGAAGTCTGTGTGATTTTGTTACGCCGATGATGTTGGGTTCAGCCACCAGCTCCTGGATCTCTCTGTTTTTACGGATCCTCCACGTGCCGTCGTCTCTCTTGACAGGTCCCAGGATCTTACGCAAGACCTTCCTTTCCGCTACAAGGAGTTGATATTCCTCTTTTTGTGTTAGTGTCCAGGCCTCACAGCCATACATAAGGACAGGTCTATGTGACATGATTGCATATGTAAATACACGAAAAGCTTAGCTTAAATTATCTGCAATCCCTAAATAGTTTTCCTCACTTAAAATATTTTAAGATAGCGTAGCAAGACTTGTTTAAATTACCACAGGAATATTTAACCCGCTGACTAATTGAGCGTGAACATCTACTACATTGATTGTGAACCCCAATTTGTACCAAAGGACTTTCTAAAAATGAAAAGCAAATTACTGAAAACAATAAGAACTAACTTATTCGCCTAATCACCTCAGGCTTTCACGTTCACTTCCTCATTCTTACTAAGTATTAATACAAATATAAAACATACATGTAGAGTATACTACACCTATATAGTAGCCGTGGTGGCCTAGAGTGGTTTGACTGACATGGACTCTCGGGCGGGTCCCGTTTGCGATCCATAACATTGTAAGCCATAATGTAATAATTGTCATAATGATCGTTGGCCATAACCGAAGATAAACTTATACTGGAGAAATGAGTCAGGTAGATTGGAAGAATTTTACAAAACGATAGGATGTGCATGTGGTACAACTACAATTAATAAAAATATCTTGCTAACGGTCTCTTATTTCTTCAATACAGGTATGACAGAAAACTGATAGCAGTTGAAACGCTCGTAAAACTACCCTTTAAATAAGTAATTTAGAAAAAATTACATGTCCAATTAAAAAAAAAGCCGTGGTGGCCTAGTGGTTTGACCTATCGCATCTCAAGCAGAGGGTCGTGGGTTCAAACCCCGGCTCGCACCTCTGAGTTTTTCGAAATTCATGTGCGGAGTTATATTTGAAATTCACCACGAGCTTTGCGGTGAAGGAAAACATCGTGAGGAAACCTGCACAAACCAGCGAAGCAATTCAATGGTGCGTGTGAAGTTCCCAATCCGCACTGGGCCCGCGTGGGAACTATGGCCCAAGCCCTCTTGTTCTGAGAGGAGGCCTGTGCCCAGCAGTGGGACGTATATAGGCTGAGATGATGATGATGATGACATGTCCAATTAAATAAGTATTTTTTTAGAACATCCAATTTTAAAATATAATATTAGATCTGGATAGCACACGTCTCAGTTTTATATTTTCTTCTATGTCACGTGACTATACCTTGTATTTTTTTGAGAAAACTAGAGTCGTTTAGCCGCCACATTTCTTGAACAAAACGTTGTTTTGAAATAGAACGGCGTCTCCCAGAGTTTCAGATACAATAAGGATAAAGGTTTGTCCCATAAAACGAAACACCGTTGACCTGTGGAAACCCGCCCGCCCTTCTAAAATGTCATCAGCAAAATTATACATAGAGTGCATGATTAATGAAAGCAGTGACTTGTTGTTCTGGCGCTTGCTGGTGACGTGGAAAGGTCACATTGTTGCAGGATTCAAAGGTAACGACGGCCCTCAATCCACAAAAATATGTTAAATATTTTTCTGTTGATAAAAGGGTAAAGAATTTGTGAGCATCGCGCGAATTCCGGGTTAAATCTATAGTTAGCTATACAATTTTAAAAGGTTTATATAGATATTTGAAAAAACAATCTCATAACTGCGATCTTGATATCAAATGAGGCTTTGAACGTTGATATGGTACCTACCGTACTATTTAAGTCTGCGTTATCTGTTTGTGTTGTCTGTTCGTCAGAAGGTTGTATTTTTTGGAACGCATTAGGAACACGCTTAAATGTTCACAGTTTCATTATCTGTAGCTGGTAACAATAAATAATGATAAAAAACGAACACACACGAAACCTTTACATCTTGCAATCTTGCTTATAATCCGATAGTATTGAAATATTGGTCACAATCGATTTTTCAAAACTATCGATAGTATCGATAATATCGACACTATTGATAGTTTTCGTAATTGTCTGTTCAATACTTTCTAATAATTATGCTGTCTAATAATACATAATTATCGATACTATCGATAGTATTGCACGAAAAAAGACTATCGATAGTTGATACTATCAATAGGCCTATCGATAGCATGGCCTTTTTCCGATTAAAACTATCGTTTTTTTTTATTCGACTGGATGGCAACCGAGCAAGTGGCTCTCCTGATGGTAAGAGATCACCACCGCCCATAAACATCTGCAACACAAGGGGTATTGCAAATGCGTTGCCAACCTAGAGGTCTAAGATATATACCTCAAGTGCCAGTGCCTCGATTGCAAACTATCGATTTTTCGGCAACACTACGCCGGAGAAGGCAGTTAAGTCTCCTAAAGGGTCGGAGTGGACTTGTCCTCTTTTATTATGATGGTACTAAGTATATCAAATTTACAAGGAAAATTATAACGGCTAAGATTGCTTGAGAATTAGTAGTAGTTTAAGAGTAAATAGCAGCCTAAGGTATATAAAATATACGTAAACTTGGAAGATTCCGTACACAACACGAAATCCTTAGAAAAATACACACACACAAACATCACGCCCGTATTCCCAAATGGGGTCCGCAGAGCACACGAAACCTTACCGTTTCGGAGCCATATTTAGCCATTTTAGTTTTTAAGTTTGACAAAAACGGTACAATAGTGACAGGTTGCTAGTCTGTCGCCTACGGTATACCTTAACCTATATTCTTAGAAAAATATTACGTGATTGGCTTGAAAACCTATCTTGGGCCGGTTTATTTTAAATTGATTTGTTTCTTGATCAGATAAGGATTGTAACTTTGTTCCAAGTAATCCGATTGTTTGTCCTGAATCTCATCCAATTTACTATCCCACGTTGTGCAAATGGAATTGGAATTTACAGAATAATTTCCTAAATAAATGAGACTGAAATTCCAGCAGATTGTGTATCGCTCAAATATATTTATTTAACAACTCCCCAATGGTTTTAAAATACCTATCCAACGATACCCCACACTATAGGCTTAGTCGAGAAAGAAATCACCCTCACTTTACGTTTACGTACACTACATTTTTTTTAATTCTTTTATTTTACCACTTTTTCGGCATGACTTATATTTATGTATATTCATCCCAAATCAAAGCTTTCTAGTACTAACGGTCTCTCAGCTTAGCCGCGGACGGACAGACAAACAGACAGACGGACAGACATGGCGAAACTATAACTACGGAACCCTAAAAAGGTAACCTTATCCCTTTAAGGCGGGTGGCTTTAGTGCGGGTGCATTTAGTTTTTCTATAAGCATTGTTTACCTTGGCAATATTTTACAGAAGGTAGCTACAGTAACAGGTTTTTAATTTTTATACCTAGGCACATTATAGTCGAAGTACCTACTAGACTAGACAATATACGTGTTAACTCAGAAACTTAGACGATTGTTGAACATGTGTTAAACACATGTCATTTCATAAGAAACCTGTTATTAGAGGGACAGTCACCAGCACCAATATCTGACACAACAAGCGTGCATAAATATCTGATACGACTCTAGGGCCGGTAGGACGTGTCAGATATTTTTGCACGCTTCGCTGTGGCAGATACTAATGCTAGTGACTGGACATCTGAAGCTTGTTTAAGTTTTTGTTGTAAACCATAGTAGTTTCTTTTACTTCTTAAACGATAATAAATAGTCAAAAGTGAAGGTCACTAAACTTTTTATCGACAAAAGTAAACTTATGTATAAATAGATCGTAGGTAAAGTAGTAATAGCTGCTAAGTCGTGAACATTAGTATTAGAGATTGAATAAATTAATCTTCCACTATTTAACAAGCGAAACTATTCGGCGGGTCAAATACGAGGGTGAACGACCCAAAACATGTGACAACAAACATAGCTACGTGTGTCCACCTACATTACCTATTTAGCATTTTAAAACTAGCTTGGAAATTTTTGTTACGGTTGCCTCAATATTTACGGCACCATCTTAGCATTAAATTTCAAAACCGCAGCCTCTGGAACACTAACCGGCAGAATCTCTGACGCAGATTAGAGAATACATAATTTGGAAAAATTAATAAATATACAGGGCGTAACATTCATATCGGTCAGTATAGGAAAGTCTGAAACTATAAGATATACGAAGATCTGTTCTAGGAACCATGTCATCGATTTTAATAAGAAGAAAAACTGCATTCATACATTTAGAAAAAAAACTTTTACTCAGTTGGGGAATCGAACACGGTCGTTTTAAAAAATAAATAAAACATACATTACTTCTATTTAGATATTGGTAGTGAAGGTCATAAGCAATAAATGTTACTATAAAACGAAACAAACGATAAGATGCGATAGTATCTCATGTACATGTAGAAAATGTATGGTTGCAGTTTTTCTTGTTATTAAAATCAATGACTACCAAGTCCTAAGAACAGATCTTCGTATATCTTATGGTTTCAGACTTTCCCTTACTGACCGATATGAATATAATATGTTACACCCTGTATACTGATAGTATTTACATGCGGCTTCGCAAGCGAAAAACATTATCAAATCAGCAGTTGAATCGAAATTCCGAGATTTTTCTAAATTTCCATGGGGATTATCAAAAATTACAGGTATATTTAATGAATTTCATTGACGTTGAATATAAAACATCAGCGCCAGATTACTTGTAGGTATGTTTGTATGTATGTAAACTCTTTATTATACAAAATAAGTAAACAAACACAATTGACAAACAATGAGATAAATAAATAAATAATAATAATAATAATATCAGGATAAAAAGTAGCCTGTGTTGTTCCATATGTTCATTCCAAATTTCATCCAATTCCGTAGAGCGTTTTAGCGTGAAGGAGTAATAAACGTACAGTACAGACACATGCCTACAAACTCTTTCATTTATTATTTATAATGTTAGCAGATTTGCGTTTCTTTGTTGTTTACACTTGTTTAAATAAATTAAGTTTATTATAGTTCGGTACGATATTATGACAATATTTTTTCGGGTAGGTACTACTAAGTTAAAAATTAGAAAAAAATCTGCAATCGTTCAAAATATAATTCAATTTTTTTTTGTAAATAGCGACAGTAAATATTTTGAACACGCGTTTCATCGCTTTCGCGGTGCCTTTGAGTCTACGAAGAATCTAGAGTCAGATTAGGCAGAAAACATGTTTTGAATGCTAGTTATTCTGTACGCTTTTTAGAGATCAGACTAAAAATACTTAAAATTACGAAAAATAGGAAAAAACTATTTCACAAAAACTTTTACATAGGTAATGGTGATTACCAAAAAGTCTTATTCACTTCTCATGCTCGTAAAGTTACTTTATAAAATGACTTTTTATGCTCTAGTGCATAAAGTAAAATCTTCGTCTAGGACCAAGGCATTCAGGTGACAACAGCCACAGGTACCCTATAAGTGAACCATTAATTCCACTGTTTGGTATTTAATTTCCTCTCAATCGAAGTGAAAAGCAGTGTAAAACTCGACCATTAAACCCATTTTCCCCTCGACGTGTTTATCCACCTCGCCGTGTTGGCTCGGGTGGCTATAAGAACGTCTCGGGTAAAATAAGAATAAGAATAAGAATAAAAATTATTTATTCGCCCAGCAGTGGGACGTATATAGGCTGGGATGGATGGATGGATGGATTCGCAATTCGCAAAAAAATTATACCTACAAGATGCTACAAGTTAACAGGGTAAAATAAGAATAAAATGGCTCGTTTTATGCTCTTGTTGTACCATCTTATTTTAAGTCACATTCAAAAGGTACATAAAGTAAAATAAATTTTTAATTGATCCTTGTTAAGACAAAGTTACTACAAATAGTAGGTATGTTTATTTTACTTAAGCATAATGCATAACTTTGTAACGAGTTCAAGAGTCCCGGTCTAAGAGTTTCGAACGTATATTGATGAGTCATTCAGAAGTTTCGCTAGGTTTGTTCCGTGAGGTGCATAATAATATCACCATAAGCTACTATGGGGGACGTATCTAAATATCAAAAATGAATATAACTAATGTTAAAAAGTCGACGGTCAAAATATCGAAAGCACCCTAGGTTAGGTTAGGTTAGATATTTTGACCGTCGATATTTTAACTAAGTATCAATATTTCAATTTTCGATATTCAGATACGTGTCCCTACTATTATCTACCAGGAAGCAAACTAGACGTACTAATATACTAAGTAAATGCAAAATAAGCCATCGCATCTTAATAAGGTGTAAATTAGCCACATGTTTGATTATTTTTGAGATTGAAAAATGGACTTCCCCCAATTACCTAGACCCAAAACGGAACTACGCCTATGTAATGTTTGTTTATGATTTCCCGCGGCCTTGTCGGAACCGAATCTAATGTATGTGTTAATTTAATTCACACATTTTCGCCATTTCCATGTTAAAAATATTTCAGGCATATGACAAGTTCCTAATTGCGAGATCAATTATGGTTGTTAAAATTAGATGCATTGTTTTTGTGCCGCTATTGCTACCGGCTGTTAAGTCTTATTTATAAAACGTTTTAAACTTTCGTGATTCTCACTCATAGTCAAAATACCACAAACGGGACTTATCACGCTATTATTACACAAGTAATATTTACCTCGACGAAATCCTGGAATCGAAATTCTGTCCACGGAACGTCATTTTTACTCAAGAATGGTACGTGAAGCGGTTGAAATAAAAAAGCATAAGAATTTCAACCGTGACGATGGGTATAAGCTTTCATCTTCGTGGAATCCGGTTATTAATAAGTGTCGGCGTCGGGATGAATGTTCGGAGGGACGATCGGACGTTGTTAGTGTTGTGTGTTGGTGTGATAGGGTGACTAATAAAAGGGACCAAGTGCGGGTAGTTCGTGATACGAGTGCCGGCACTATTAGTGATCAAGTGCGGGTAGTTCCAAGAACTCGCGCTGCTAGGCAGACTTGACACCCCACACTTCAGTCTACTCGTGACCACGGCAACTGTAACGTTGCCGAAACGTCGAGGTAAATATTACTTGTGTAATAATAGCGTGATAAGTCCCGTTTGTGGTATTTTGACTATAAGTCTTATTTAATCGGCGTGAGAAATATCATACGAGTTTCTTACATTGAGTGGCCACATGGTATATTTTTAAGGGATCATGAATTATGTATTATTTTAAGTTTGATGTCGAAATAAAGTTATGTCTTTGTCTATCAATAATCAACGGCAGTGTCCCGCAACTAACATGATATTTCTCCTTTTTTATGAATGGCAATGTATGTATATAGTAAATCCTTCATTATGCGTTAAAAAACCATACATAATGACCAGCATTACGACATTGGATTCTATTATGAACACGGCAGTATCGTAATGAGATTTCATACATCATTACAGTACCGGTGCAGTGGGGGGTGCAGGGCGCACGAGCAGGCCCAGGTCGTCGGGCGCACAGCGGGCGCAGGTCGTGGGGCTGACATACCTAGTTCTCGTTAATGCAGGCCATTCTCAATCGTTCTTGAACGCATGACAGATGATTTAATATATGGATGTAAAGTAGATAAAATATTGTATGCACTCATGTGACCCTATCATGCCTCGCTATGCTACGCCTCGTTTCATAAAAACACTCGTGTTTTAAGGACCCCTATTACAATACAGTTGCATAAATAACTATTTCAATTGAAGTATCGTTAAAAACGTGCCTACTCTTTTTTCAAAGGGCTGTTCACACCCGTATTACTCCTTATTAAAGAAAAATTGATTCCTCCCCTAGACGTAAAATGAGGATGATATTTTTGTCTCGTTTAAACTCATAGGTCGGCGCCACACTTGACGGAAATTCCGTCGCGTATCTGCCGGAAGATCGGTCGTTCCGCGTAGTATGCAATAAGTCCGTCAAATTTCCGTCAAGTGTGGCACCGGCCATAGTGTAAAATTTAGTTTGGATGGAACTTCTTAGCAACTTCAATATATAGAAGTTGCAATAATAATGGGTGTGTACCTATACCACACCACACACGTACGCGGAGCTAATATTGCGAATCTGGCTTGCATTTACCATTGCAGCGGTATCCAATATCCAATGCTTCTATATTAAAATGGTAATACATCTTACACAATCGTTTTAACAGTAAATAAGGTTTTTTATTAGGTATAACTTCAATTCAAATTTTATTGCATAGTTATGAGTTTTTTTATATAGATATTAAATAGAATTTGTTTACAGTACAATGTCATGCCCTGCCTTGGAAAGGCGTATAATATTCTATCTAAGTAATAAATAAATAATACATGAGAACCCCGAATTAAATAAAAACTAAAATCAGAGTAGAAACACTGTTCCTTAAGCCACCTGAGCAGCTTTTATTTCAGTTATTTAATAAGCAGATCTTGAATTTTTTTCACATCTACTAATAAAATACATATATAAAACAAAAAGCATAAGCTAAATAGTCAAAAAATACAACAAATGGCATACCTACCGATGACAAGCCTCGTCATCTTACACATCTAAATTAATTTAAAATCCATTTGCTAATCATAAACCGTCTTTCATTAACAAATCCCTCCGCCAAAAGCATTATCATATATAATTTAATAGATACAACTCCAACGAAATGATAGTCTTGTATTTCCTTCTGACCCTTAAGTTAGATGTAATATTTCGAATCCTGGCTACACACTTCCAACATCTTTGGGTACTTCCGTGGCCCCTAGTTATATGTGTCCCATGGGTAAGGGGCAGTAAAAGGTGGTAGGCAGCATTTGCCCATTCTATACGTTCTGCACTACCTAGTAAGGTTAAGCGAATGCTGGTCACGTTTTTACTATTAAGGTAACATTAAGGAATTAGGGTACGTAAGGGTATTGCATAAAATGTAGATCAGAATGAATTTTATCATATGATCAATAATGATCATACATACACAGCACAGCTAGTAACTAAACAAACTGATTCTTGTCTCAGGTTCCAACTCACTATGATTCCTTGGCAAAAAACAGAATGTTAATATGACATTAGTAGCACAAAGGTTCCACCCCGGTATACTCGCATGATTCAGTTTATTCGACTATAAGTACTTAAGCTTAGCGTTATTGCTTGCTTAGTTAAGTGTCTGTATAACTCCTTATTATACACAAAACAGATGAAAATAACAGTTTACGTACAAAGACAAAGGCGAACTACTTCTACTACTATAATGTTGTTTATATCGATGTATTTCTATTATCATATTATCAGCCTATAGGTACATACATATATTTGAGTAGGTACATTAATTTTTTTTTAATTAACAATCTTTTGAGTAATATCTCAGGCACTTCATCATCACAGCCACAGGCCTCTTCTCAGAATGAGAGGACTCGGATTCAGTGCGAATTAGGAACTTCACATGCATCGTTGAATTTCTTCGCAGGTTTGTGTATGTTTACTGCAAAAGTTCGTGGTAAATTGAAAATTATATTTTGCGCATTAATTTCGGAAAGCTCAGAGGTGCGAGCGAAGATTTGAACCCATGATCTGGTTGAGAGGTCATAGGTCAATCCACTAGGCCACCACGGCGGCTTAAGGCTCTGGTACTTGAAATAGATTTAAATTATCAAGCAGTATTATTTATTTTTACTATTCGCGGTATGTATTTATGTGTGTTATGTCTATATTTAACAATTTACGTTGGTACCTACTTACAATACTTATACATGGTCGACTATATAAATATGAACTTACCTAACGCTTCAAAAATATGTTCCACAGACTCTTATTCCCATGACATAAGGCCTTGATAACATATTTTTGAGAATCCGTTTGTGAGTCGATTGAATACAAATTTTTACACTTGATTATTATAATTGTACAATATTGTCAAGTACCAAAATTTATTTTTTTGCAAAATTTCATTACTATGGTTTGCCAACATGAACACATTTTAAGCACGCCTAAAATATAATTTTTCTACGAACTGATATGAATATTTAACATATATTAAACAGATGTCTCCTAGTTTTTGTGCTAACGCAGTATGAGTTTAGCTATAAAAATAAGCACCAACCTAACTAAATGGAAAAATACCTCGTCAGCGTTGGTATTCAAATCTAGCTTTTATTAAACTTGCCAGTACTGTATTCCGAGCACATTTTTATTCTATGTCTTTTTTTATAACAAGTTGTGCACCGTGTGGCCATTGTATTCGAAAGATGTTATTTAGATAAAAGTTTTAAATAAACATTTAGCGAAAAGTGGTTGTCCTGGTCCTCGCAAATATAACAACATTTTACGTTCATAAAATAAAAAAGATGCTATTGTTGAGTTGTTTATCTGCACTGCACTTAAACCAGTTAATGGTTAATTGTGTTAATATACAATTCAAGATAGTAGGTACTCGAACTATGCCTTACTTATGTAACTGTGAAAGTAATATACTCAACGCCGTATTTAGATTCCAAAAAAGTTACCAAAGATGGCCGAACGTCATTGTCACAAGTGTCATTGTAATTGTGACGTTCCAGATGTAACCAACACATGCACATTAATAAAAAAATAGTCTTATAATATTTTATTTTTATTTAGACCAATTTAGACCTTAAATGGGTACCGGCAACAGAAAACTTAACAGGAAACAAATCTCAAGAACGAAAATTACCACGAGTATAGAAAGCATTCGATCAATCCAAACGTCAGACCATATTATGAAGTGCAAAATTCGAACTGCGTAACTTGCCATCCCGCTGGCGCTTAAATTATTTAATACGAGAGTCAGAGGGACAATACCAATAAGATACGAACATCGAGTTACGAATTTCGTGGTTGTCCCCCAGCTGCCGAATAAAGTGTTGCAACTGTAATATGAACTTTTCTTCTACAAAACAGTTTCAACAGTTACAGTTTCAACATCTGTTGGTGAAATTAATATTTAAGTACATTAAATTATTTATTAATGCAGTTGCATTTAATTTTAGCTTTACAATTATATATAAATAAATTACTTATGTACATTATTTAGAAAAGTTAAAACTTACCGATGCAAAACTTTTTCATTTTATTGGCAACACATGAGTAGTTTTTTTGGAATCTATATACGGCGTTGAGTATATGCTGAGTTTGACTTAAAAAAGCAGAAATTAAATCGGATGTCCATGCAGTTTAATTTTAACTGACTTTACTGACATAATATGTATAACCCAACCTAACCAACTTAAGACATAGTTATTAAGTATGTTTTCATAATGGAAACATAATAAAAATAAGATAAAAAAATAGATAGTAAATAAATAAGAAATAGATGTAAAAACTGTTAGTACCTATAAGACAATTTAGCAATAAATAGAATAAATAATCGAGATTGTCTCGAACCCCTCCATAAGCAATAAAGGTCCCGTCTTCTGTTTTGTTTCCCTGGTGTCCTAATAAGTTAGCAAGTAGAGCTGTAGGTGGGAAACTCACCCACAAAAGAGCAACAGATATGATGGATGAAAGAAAGATACCGTATGAAGAATGAAAGTACGAGAAGTAGCAAAAACGAGAACTGGTATGAATGAAATTTCGATTAGTACAGGCCTCGACGACATGTAGGGGCTACCCTGAGAAAAAAAAACCTAACCAACTTAGAAGGATTAAGAAACCCACGAAAATTCAATATTTCAAAAGCGGCTGAACCGATTCTTATCAAGCATTGCTAGTACCACTGCAAGGAAACTCGCTTTCACGTGAAAAGAAACCGCGTCGAAATAGGTCCATCGCTTGAGAGCTGCGATTCCGCAGATAGACAATAATTGGCGTCAAACCTATAACACCCCTTTGTGCGTCAGGAAAAATTATTCAATATGACATAGATTTCGTATGTAAAATTTAAATACTTTTAATTTTGTTGTTTAATTTTTTATGTCGTACTTAAATACATAGCTTGGTTTGCGGTAGCTTGAAGATAAATAATTATAATATATTAGAGCGTGTATTTGAAGGTCTTTTTATAACGTGTTGAGAAAATTAAGGCGTAAAAGATTGAATAAAATTAATAATTCATAGATGTGCTTGTCAGTATTTGAACCCTTGACCCTTGTTATGGTTTTGTCAAGGTAAGGGTCGGGACAAGTCTTCCTAATCCGCTTTATTAAATGGAATTAAACTCTGTTTGTCTTGTTAAATTGAATTTGATTTTACCGTAGGTACGTCCATGCATTTTTTTAAAGTATTTTTTAAGTGTGTATCCTCATAATTGCAGAATTCGGACATGTTTCAGATCTTATCAAGCGATTGTGACTGGAATAATAATTTGGATAGCCATTAAAATATTCTCGTCCGAAAGATAACTGTTCAGTGGAGTCCGGTCATATGGTACCTAACATATTTTGTAGGAGATAGCGGGGCGTGGGCAAAATGTCATATTCGTGAAATTTATTGAAATGAATTTGGATATAACTACGATAACATTTATTTTAATCTTATTAAAATGCAAGCAGTAGCGGAAAGTTTCCGTTTCAAAGAAGTAGATGGATGTTAAAATTAAGGTTCCCTTCTGCAAGTTTCATTATCTTTTTGGTACTCTTGAGCACTAACTTTGAGTTTCATTTTGCTAAACTAATTGCAGATATAGGTACACACAATCGCGAGAGTGTTGACAATGATGTCGAAACACTCCGCTTTGATTAGTCTGGGATGGATAAGCACCCCTACGACCGTTAAATATTTGTTATGGGTTATAAAAAGTAGGTAGTTTGGTAATTGTTAATTGGCTTACGGCGGAACCCAGGCAGCGACCATGGAAATAAATATTTTAACAAAATTGAATGTTAAAATTAAGTACCGATTTATCAAGTTGGTACCAGATTCAATTAAAATAATAATAGTGTTTATTCAGTCAGGTTTACTGAAAATGATAAACATCTGTTAGCCGTAAAGAGGTCATTGGCTCTTAAGACTTACTCACGCCTCTGGTTTCCAACAAAAGATGTGAATACTAATGAATTAATTTAAGGAAAAGATCAAACAACATTTTAATCAATGTTTATTAATAAAATTTAAAAGGAGTATTTTATAATAAATAACGTATTTACATAATGCTACCACCGCTCATACTTAAAATTTATAAGGTACCTACTTGAACTTAGAATTTAAAAATTTCTAAATCAGACGAATTGTCGTCGGGAATATCTTCTACGTGAATGATTTTTTCCACGTTTTCATTAAACGTTACGACTGATTTTCGTCTGCTCTTGTTTGCCCTCTCTCCGAATTCATCTTCATCTTCCGAAGTAGCATTGTCTTTAAGCCTGTCTATGGATTGTATTACTATGGGCATGGGAATGTCAGGTGGTGCCATATTTATAATAGTATCGAAAGCCCCCGAAGGATCTAATTCGTCTGAGGTGGAAGGTTTGACTGTGGTGTCTTCTATGGGTGCCTCGAGCATCTCTTGAAGACGCCGCTCACTCCTTTTCAGCTCCTCCAGATTGAGTCTCGGCTTCTTGAGACTTTCAACTTTAGGTAGATCTTCCAAAGGCTCATTTCGCGAAGCTAAACTATTTGCGTCACTGAATTGTTCATAGTTACGTGCCTTTCTCCTGATAACAACGATATAAAGACGTGATTTAGTTTAAGTTATGATAAAACTAGCAAATAATAACACAACGAACGGTACTCTTACCATCTTAGGAAGAACCACACTGCTATAGCCACAATTAGTATGAAGAGCAGGATACTCAGGACTATTGTTGCTACTAATAAGCCTGTATCACGTCCGGCACTGACGGGTATCTCTCGGCCTTCTAGATGATCTTCCAGAGATATTGTGCTGGTAACGTCAATCGCAGCCACATTCTCAGATATATCTCTGAAAGAAGAAAATGAATACAGTTTATGAT
The DNA here is from genome assembly GCF_025370935.1 of Choristoneura fumiferana. NCBI lineage: Eukaryota > Metazoa > Arthropoda > Insecta > Lepidoptera > Tortricidae > Choristoneura > Choristoneura fumiferana. Next base: position 12,392,911 of record NC_133483.1, on the reverse strand, counting down.
ACCCATGTTTATTTGGGTAGTGGATCGAATCGATAATTATCTTACGTGCTGAGCCGTTCGACTGCCACCGGTTCGCGATCAATTAAACCATAAACATAAAGTTGCAGCGATGCCCCTTCGCTGGTCACTTCTCGTTTGTTTCTCGCATTCGCAGAACTTGTGTCTGTGTCATCAGATATGACCGCGGAGCTGAGGACTTTGACCTCGTATCCCACAGCAGCAGTTAGATTGCTTAAAATGTTGTCTTCATGATCTAGGAATGCATTGCGGACGGTGACCACAGCGATATGACGTGTATCTATTAGTTTTACCTAGAATGAAATAATCAAATATTGTCATAGGTTTCCCCCTGAGAAGCGTTAATGATACATTGTTATGAAAATAAGAAATTGTTTTGACTAAACAAATAAACGTCTACGATGTTAAGGTAAGAATACTTTGCTATGTAATATAAAATGATAAAGGAAAGGTTAAAACTGTGTTTCCAAGTAGATTAAGAATGTATTTCACTACAGTAGAGGTTATGAAGTAAAAAATAGTTGGAATCGGGACATTATATTATCTTATAAAAACTGTGGAAAGGCGAAAAAATAAAAAAAACCAGCCAAGAGTAGAAATACAAGTACAATACATTTGAAAAAATGTTTAGGTTGAAAGTACAGCCGCTGACAAACAAATTACTAGCGAAGTTGTAATTTTTTCACTCACGCTTAAACAATTTTAATTATTTGTTATTGACATTGTGAGTTTGAGATTTGTATGTTTCAACGTAAACGTAAGACATATATTAAATATAATTAATTTTATTATTTATTGTTGTAGCGGCAATATAAATACACATTATGTACCTATAAATTTAAGCCCTATCCATTACGGTTCTAGAGATACAGCCCTATGACAGCGGACATGGACAATGTAGCCACGATATTAAAAGGTTCTATTTGTCACCCTTCAGGTGTGGAATCCTAAAAAGTAAAAGTGGGGGAATTTTTTATTTTCAAATATGCCTAATAATGTATGTAGTTCAGAAATCTAATTACAATGGTTCAATTAGTCACCAAATGTTTATTTTATAAATGTAAATTATTTGAAATACGAATAAAGTAAAATTTAAAACACAATTTACTTTATTTTGGCTCGCTAAATTGTTCAATGTTGACGGGAAAGCATTGTATCTTAAATTTGACTACCATACCATACCTAGAAACACATTAAAAGAGATTATAATTATGTATTAGTGTTTAATATACATTCATGACACTACATCAAAGTACATTTACAAATTTATGTGAGATACGAAAACTCAACACAATTATAATTATGCATGAAATTGGAATGACTAGGAGATGATGATAGGTTTAAGTGATGAGCTAGTAGAGTTTTTTAATTTGTTTGATACTTTCCCATATTTATCTTACCATAAGTTCCATGGACGTAGTGAGACCATCCTCTCGTCCATTGAGGTCAGTAACGGACACGGTCAAGACTTCTTCGTCAGTCAGAGTGGCTCCGTCACGTACGTGCACGGATCCCGTCGAGGACGCCACGGCGAGCACAGGCTCCGGACTCCAGAACTGCAGTTGTGCATTCTCACCAACATCCGCGTCAGTAGCCTAAGGAAATTCGATACGCCCATAAAACGTCTGAGCATTCCACCGCTTGACTTGAGATTGGAGTCACGGAAAGAAGCGTGACTTTTTTGCGAGAACATTCGCAACAACAGCTTAACCATTAGGTACCCGCACATTTGGTATGGAAATTAGTTTTTCTCTCAGCTGCGCTTAAAGGGTAAATTCAAAGCGGAGATTTATTTGCAAGTAGTTTGAAACATGGAATAATAAAAAAGATAATGTGAAACTAAACATTATTACTTACTTTTAATTCGACTAAAGCTCGTGGAAGCACAACCTCTTCGAGTTCAGGAATCGGATAGCCGACTACAATGGGTTCATTTTCATATCCAATAAATACGGGATAGTTATCGTTGATATCGTTCACTATCAAGTTGACGAAGCTCCTTCTAGAGTTGTATAGAATCGTGTCAGTGAGTATCCATTTATTGCTCCCGTAGTCGTAGGGACCTAGCAAGTCATGTCTGGAACTTGTGCTTAACGAGCGTTTAACTCGTGTCTGTGTGTCACTAGGACACTCTAAAACAAGTTCCACTTGTATTTGGGATAAAGCCATGAAAGCTATACGCGGGTCCTCTCTGTCAATTCGTCTCGCGTGGAGTCCATTTTCATCAACGTACAACCAGTCATGTTCGGGTGGCCAGCGGTTGGTGAGTCTGTAAGTGCATCCTGATTGAGTTGCACTGTCGAGAACGACCAGATTATCGTGGGGCTCCTCTTCATCTCTGTCTAAGATAATAAGAGGAGGCAGAGCGTGGTCGTCATCACCACATGTAGCGGTTACTTCTACTGTTAGTTGAACCTGTTAAGAAATATAAATTACATTTAACAAACAGCGAATAAGCCAAGTTACAAACAAAATCTTGGTATTTCAAACACTGCAGAGAAACAATGAGTCAAGATTCAAGTTAACGCTGCAATCGATTTGCAGCTTATATCGCTAGAAGTTTACAAATGTAGCTTCCGTTTTCAAACTAGAATATTTTAAAGAAAACAAGTTATTAAATTTAAAAACAGACTAGACATGAGTAGGTAGTTTTGAGTTATATAGGTACGAACTATTTGTGAAGGACTAAGTCAGTGATTCATACCGAGGCTGTGGCTTGTACTTGTGTGATGACAGAAGTTGCAGTAACTTCGAAACTGTATACGCCTGTATTAGTTGGTGCTGACAGGTGAATCTCTCCTTCTCCAGTAATCGAAACACGCTCTTGCAGATGTACTAAAACAAGAATGCGATATCAAATCAGCATACTTAATTTATTTAACGTGGCAAAGATATTATTTTAGTGTGACGAATGACAATAATTTATTTACCTCATAAATAACAAAGATAAGGGAATGAAGCAAAAGTGCCTGCCTTTTTTTGGAATACATAACTTTGTTTCGTGCTCGTCGGTTAGCAATACGTGTGGGAGTTTAAGGTCGATGGATTTGCTTTTTTTACAATCTACCTGGCGTTCAATTGTTGACTTATTTCCTTTTCAAAACGATACCTTCAAAAAGAGTTGGTAAAATTATCGAGATTTAGTTTAAGTACCTAATCAATTTATCAACTATAAACTATTAACTCCTTCAACGTTTAGCAAATACGCATTTATACGCAATCTGTTGTAAAGATTATGGTAATATTTGAAATTGGACCCGTCGCCTTAATTTTCTATTTAAGAAATGACATGATCTGTTTCTCGAGCCACGAACACAAAAGACGGGATGCTATCGCAAAGCCCCTTAGTCTGTCCGACGATGTACGACGTTCATCTCTTTAAAAGGCTCCATGGATATTTTGAATAGAGTGGATAATCTTAAGTAATAAGAACCGTGTATTTTTAGCTCTAACTTAAAACTCGAAAAAAATATTTTATTCTCAAAACAGTCAACTGGTAAATGTAATTATTAATCAAGTATCCAACGAGCACGCATTGCTTTCTTTCAGTCTTAATCTATTTTATTTTTCTAAAAAAAGGTATAACCACAAATCCAGTGCAGAAAATACTTTTTAAACTGGCAAACGCCTAAATTATGCGTAACACCTGTCTGCAATGTGTGTTTGCTAATGCTTCAAAAGAAGGCGCACAATTTTATTGCATAAGACAACAACGAATTGTGACTTAGGTCTTATAATATAACCATTTTGCACTAGCTGTTGATACAGCTAATTGATCCGCTAAATACATAATGACTAAGGATATTAGATTATGTATTTTCGGATAAGCAGGTACTTATATTCGATAGCTCATTGATTACTTTACTACACAGGCTAATCGTTCGAATGGTATGTCTTTCTTGCAATTAAGTTATTTATGTCTCCTGATAACTTTTTACATCCATAGTGAGATAAGTTTATTCATCGGCAAATTTAGCCTAAAATGTTTCCAGATAATGAAATAAAGAGACATTTCGGTAAACTCTTAACTAAATACACATCGACTTCTACTACATATTATGTTGTACCTTTTATCCTTGAATTATTGATGACTCTCAGTATTTTTAGCCAGCAATCTTTCAAGGGACACGGCCCCAATTATTTTGCTCCAGCATGTCGCCAATTGCTTATATTAGGGTTGCGTAGTACAGTCAAGTGCAAAAATATGTAACGATTCGAACCACTCAAAAATATGCTACGGCCTTATTACGCCTTATTACCATAGAGTACATCATTTTAAAGGATTAGATAAGTCCATATTTTTTCACTTGACTGTACAAATAAGAACTATTATTATCTCTGATTAACATTATTAATTCCGTTCTATTTTTAACTGACTTTAAAAAGGAAAAGTTCTATTCCACTTCCATTATTTGATGTTTACCTATTTTTTTGTTTGTTTATGTATGTTCACTGATTACTCCCTCAATTATGGACCGATTTTCAATATATCTTTACCCGAAAGAGTATGCAGTAAATGCGAAAGAGTATTGAAAAAAAAAACAATATAGGTAAATTCAATTTTCAGCCAAATGATTTTTTTTCTTCGCGGAACATTGCCTGTATCTACATATATTTTCGTAATAATACATAGGATATGGCAATTTCAGGAGTTTTCAAATACCCTTTTATATTTATACCTATCTAATCAATGGACATTTATAGTGACCGTATTAATATTCGATATCTTTAAAGCTACAATAATTACAATGACTTGGCAATTGCACATTTGGTACCAATAGATGTCCATGCAGGCTGGTAAAATATTTTGCAAAGACATAACGTCGCAGACGGACGGGATAGAGGCGGCGACCATTCACCGTCAATCTTCCCTAGTATTGTTAGGTTGGTGAGGGATGGGGATCCCTTGCTAGTGCTTACTGGGTCACACGACTAGGTTTCACGTATTACGGATCACCCTCCTCTTTGGCACAGCCGCCGCGGTCTAGGCTGGGGCGGCCGGTGGGTGTCTTAGTGTTAACTAACTCTCTCTACCCTACTGCAAAAATAGCTGGTAAAACCAAATTAAAGCGTGACCTCACATGCATCCCACTTATATACTTTTTCATTCTGCATGAATCTATCCGTGTACTGTTTATTTTCGCAGAACATTCCCCAGGATCCATATCTATCTAGTGTTGTGTTTTTTTTTTTTTTTTATTCGACTGGATGGCAAACGAGCAACTGGGTCTCCTGATGGTAAGAGATCACCATCGCCCATAAACATCTGCAACGCCAGGGGTATTGCAGATGCGTTGCCAACCTAGAGGCCTAAGATGGAATACCTCAGGTGCCAGTAATTTCACCGGCTGTCTTACTCTCCACGCCGAAACACAACAGTGCAAGCACTGCTGCTTCACGGCAGGATTAGCGAAGTTTTTAGTATATTCGACAGTTAAATTTAATCGGCTACTTAATCACATAAAGCGCCTCTGTTCAACAGTGCACGTTTTCCGGTGGATGATGATGATGATAAATAAATAAATAAATAAATATCACGGGACAATTCACACCAATTGACCTAGTCCCAAAGTAAGCTTAGCAAAGTGTGTTATGGGTACTAAGCAACGGATAAATATAATTATATAGATAGATACATACTTAAATACATATTAAACACCCAAGACCCGAGAACAAACATTCGTATTTTTCATACAAATATCTGCCCCGACACGGGAATCGAACCCGGGACCTCAAGCTTCGTAGTCAGGTTCTCTAATCACTAGGCCATCTGGTCGTCAAAATGGTCGTCAATGATGATGATGATGATGAAACTGTATAGGTATAGTCAAGGAGACTGGTCCCTGGGTGGAAATATTTCATAATCAATTTAACTTTCACCATGATTTCTTTGGCAGATGTATGAAATGTCAATATGTCATCAGTTGACCCGATAGTTTCTTTGACTGTATACGTGGAACAAGTCAACTTTTACGGGTGTTTCACCATCCATTGATTAAATTAATTTGACGGATAAAATGTTATGCCGTCACTGTTCGTTTTGTTCGAATAGACGCAAAAGGCATTACATTTATCCGTCAAATAAAATTAATCAATGGGTGGTGAGGTGAAACAGCCCCTTAGTGTTGCTCACCATCATTGACGGCCAGTGCATAGGCTACGCTTTCTCCATTGCTGGCGGCTGCGCTGACGCGTCCAATTACTCCTGTCTGCGCCATGTCTGCTCGCAACACGTACGAAGGCGAACCAAAGATGACCGTCGGGAGCTCAGGAGTTTCTGGTAAAAAAGTATTCAGTTTTCAAACAAAAACAAAAGACAAAAGAGTTGCTATGTATGAAAAAATAAAAACTGTTACACATTAAAAAGTTTCGCCTTGCACGCCAACGCTCCCGGTTGGTATGTGGTAAACCACGCATCACGGAATGTTGAGGAACTGTGTTCGATTCCTTACTCTAGCTATACTTTTCTGATATTATCAATGTGTTCTAGCTTTGAAAAACCGGCCAAGAGCGTGTCGGACACCCCCAAAATAGGGTTTCGTAGCCATTACGGAAAAATTAAGTAATATTTTTCTAAAGATTTCGTATTTAATACGGATTCTTCCAAGTTTAGGTATATATACCTTAGGCTGCTATTTACTCTTAAACTACTAATAATTCTCAAGCAAACTCAGCCGTTATAGTTTTCCTTGACGTTTGATATTACTACCATCCTGAATTTTTCAAATTTTTCCATCCACCGGTTTAGATTTTAGAGAGTGGGGGGGGATGACGCGCGATTTTCATGAAAATTTGCACTTTAAAGTTGAATATTTCGCAAACAAATCACTGAATCCTAGAATGACCTATCCAACAATACACACTATAGGGTTAGATAAAAAAAAATCACCCCCACTTTACGTCTATGGGAGGTAACCTAAAAAAAATTTTTTTTGAAATTTTTATTATACTATTTTGTCGGCATAGTTTACATATATATCCGTACAAAATTACAGCTTTCTAGCATTAATAGTCCCTGAGAAAAAGCCGCGGACGGACGGACAGACAGACAGACATGGCGAAACTATAAGGGTTCCGTTTTTGCCATTTTGGCTCCGGAACCCTAAATAATAAACTTTCTACAGCACGGGGGACGCCATAGTAGAGGTAGCGAGATAAATGGCACAGCCAATCCCAGTGTCAGCTTTAGTAGGTTTGCCTCTAGGGAAGAAAAGGAAAAAGCCAAAAATGCGGTACAGGCAGAAGAAAAATTGCACCAATTTTTGAAACTAACTAATTACGATTTTTTTTGTGTTCATCCTTTGGTTTAGATTTCTAAAAGCAACTCCCAGTACAGGATAACATGTACGTAGTATGATGTTTTATATAATAATGTGGTAAATAAAAACGATAAATCTAAAGGGATAAAGATAACGCTTGTCGTTGATGGATCACAAAACCGTTATCAACTCCGAAAAGTAACGAAACAAAATACCCTAAAATGGAAGGTAATGGACGATTAGGTTCCACATAAAGAGCGGGGGTTGGAGAGCTTTACTCACTTTTTATTATTCTAAACTTCATAATGTGTTTATGAATATAACATTGTTCAGTAATAGTATATACAAGGCATTATTTTTTTATTTTAATATTGAGTATCTCAACGTTTGTTCTTTGTGCTTGTTTCTTTTATTCGTACAATAAAGAGTTTACATAAATACCTACATTATCTATACAGTCATGTCATATTACAGAAAGCCCTAAGTAACTATTAATCCATACTAATATTATAAATGCGAAAGTGTGTGTGTTTGTATGTTTGTCCGTCTTTCACGTCGAAACGGACCGACGGATTGACGTGACTTTTGGTATAGAGATAGTTTATGGACCAGAGAGTGAGGTAGGCTACTTTTTATCCCGGAAAAATGTACAGTTCCCGAGGGAACAGCGCGCGATAACCGAATTCCACACGGGCGAAGCCGCGGGTAATAGCTAGTAATTGTATATAAATTCTTCAGCATATTAATTCGAATAAGTACTTAAAAAAGTACTAACTTTGCTCAGCGGTTAATAGTTTAGGTCAGTAAAATATTCAGCTATGCTAATAACTTTTAAACTAAATCAGACTGTTGTTCATTGTCATCGGTTTTGTACCTTAAACGTACTCTTATTAAATATTCCATTAGGTGCAAACTCGCGATAAATAGCAGCTACAGATCTGTTCACTAACGAAGGCGGACCCCTCGAATATTTTATGTATGTAGTTGTAAAAGCTTCTGAATAACACGTTTATTTGAGTATGTGTGCGTAACGTAACACGAACGTGTTCTTACCTCCTTATTCATAAACGACAATCAAACCTATTTTAGTTAAAATGCCGCTAAAATTCGTTTGTCCTTATCTGTCACTTCGACATTTGTATTTGTTAGAAAGGGACAAAGCATTTGTTAGTTAACATAGGCTTGTTAAGTTTTATGAATAAGGGGGTTAGTCTTTGTCGGAGCTACAGTTACCACACTAAGAAATATTTAATCACGAGATTTATTAGTGATAGAGCACATCAATAATTTATTCATTATCAATTATCATTATAATAGGTTTTACTTGTTTCCTGTTAATATCGATGTGGATAGTCAAGTGCAATTAAGTTCTAAATCACTACAGAATTAATTGTAGACTGAAAACAAAAACCTGTCGGAATACGATTGATCATAACAACATGTACCTAATTACTCGTACTTACAATGCCACTTAAACGTCTCGATAACGAGATTATATTGTTTATTAGTGGAAAGACCCACCGTTGTAGGTACCTAACTTATTATATTGAAGTACTCTCGTTTATTGTTAAGTCTTGGGAACAATATTCAAACAAGTGACAATTAATTAAAAAAAAAACAAAACAATATCCGCAACAGGCTTGAATGAATTCGTATTAGGTTACAACGAAAAATTTCGGAGATCAAAAAAAATATGTTCATTTGGCGACTTAGAAGACTTAGGAGGGCCGTGCTTAAGTACCTAAATGGAAAGCATTCAGGCTAAAAGCTAAGAACATAAAAAAGTGTTATTTTTGTACTAACTCTGCTGCACTGAACAGAAGACAATGCGAAGACATTTGGAGGATTAAGGGGTTAGGTGGGTTTGTAAATTTCAAAAAATCGTTTTTTTGTCTTATTAAATAGTACAACCAATATGTTTAAAATATTCTCCTAAAGTTTCAAATCGATCCGAGTAAAATTCTAAGAGACCCTTCGGAAGTTCCGTCCATCAGGCCACGTCAGTGCAGTGCTTCGTCTCTTAAACGCGTTTATCTCAAAACTCAATTTTTAAGTCGGTGGACACGATTTCTAGAAAAGTTAGGAAGCGATTTTGTTAAAATGTTGCACACATCTTTGAAATAACATTATCTAGTCATTGAACAAAGGTTTTTTTTATTACGACTAATTTTTTCGAGCCAATACATGGCGAATAGTCCATTAAGATAACATTGGACTCTAGAAGGTCACTAAACATTTTTTGTGAAGTCGTAATAATGATGATGATGATGAATAAAACAAGTAATACGACGAAATCATAATTTTGTTACAATACAAATTTTATACATACCTAGTTTAATAACTGGGTTTCGAGGACTCATCCGCTCTCATTCTCTGTTTAAAAATATTCTACTCGTAGTTACTGCTATGAATTTCAAGCTTTTTTCCATTCCAAATTGCATTGAATTTGGTGCAGTGCTTTAGTTGTGAAAAGTGAACTATTCGTATATGATGAAATTTAGATCCAAACTGGCTATCAAAAACTGTACAGATTATATTTTGGGTTAACAATATTACTTATAAACATTCCGTTTCTTGCAGAATGTTCTATACCTCTGCCTTTTTAGATATTTTATAGGAAGACGTTTCTATTTTTAACAAAATAGAAAAAGTTTTTTTTTTAAATGATGATATGAAAAATCGCACTTAATTTTTTTTTATTTGACTGGATGGCAAACGAGCAAGTAGGTCTCCTGATGTTAAGAGATCACCACCGCCCATTAACACAGCACTGCTGCTTCACGGCAGGATTAGCAAGCAAGATGGTGGTAGCAATCCGGGCGGACCTTGCACAAGGTCCTACCACCTGCAACTAATATTAATTATAATTGTGAAAGTTTGTAAGTCGGTATGTTTTTTGTGAAATTTGGTATACAGAAAGTAGAAATCCCGGGGAAGCACATAGAATAGTTTTATCCCGGAAAATTGCATAGTTCCCGCGGGATAGCAATAAACGAATTCTACGCGAACGGAGTCGCGGGCAACAGTTAGTTAATGAATAATTGAAACTAATATTGACGTCTTCGATATTTCAATTAGAATTTAGTTTAGACCTATATAGTATACTAAAGAAATGCAACTTATTAAATGATTTCCTAAAGCGTGCACTATAAAAGAGCCTATTTTCCATCTGTCCATTCTTATATTAAACAGACTGTAGTAGGTTTTGCCGTTGTACGGTAAAAAAATCTAAAGAACGAAATATGAAAGGCACTGGTGGATGAACGATGACAGCGCGAAGATGATCAAAATATCATGTTATTTTATTATTAATAATAATAATGATTAATTGCAAATTAAATCCACAGTTTTGTTAGTGGAGACATTCATTCATTCTTAGGTATAGACTAAGGGTTACTAGTAAAAGTCCTATATCTAATGAATACAATAATAATTTTGTTAAATAAATATGTCACAATCCGTCACGGCGATAAACTATAAAGACTTCAGATCAGAAGTCAAGTCGATTCGATTTGTAGCATTCGAAGATGGCGGATGTAGACAATATCTAATTTTGCTATTTCCGTTTCTTTGGCTAGTTGAAGTATAATTTTGATAGTGTTTAATGCGGCGATTAACCTTAACAGTGAACAGTGATCCCAAAATTTTATATTGCTCTCGTGTCTAACATTTTTAATGCGCAAGTGGTCTCCACGTGGTTTCTGGAATTTTACTATCAAGTTGCAAAAACTACAATCACCGTACAACGTCCCTCTCAAAGAGAGTTTACCTTGACACTGGCGAAATTGTCCTATTAATTAGGACAGAAAAGCCATATTTTAAAAGAGAAGAAGAACTATAAAGATAAAGTAACTGACGTTGTCATGTCAGTTTGTTTACGGTTTGTGCTAGTGTCACCCCTTACGCAGAGCTTTGCGTAATATTCCCTATTAGCTACTAATACTTTTTTTAGCATACATAGTTCTACTGAACGAGCCAAGAATTCGTGATTTTGGACATTACTTGTATAAATTTAAACTCCTCATGTCCTTAAAAAACTTGTACTCCACGTAGTCCATTAAGCAGTTGTTCTAACAATTGATTTGTACTTCATAAAGTACACAAGATCTTACGAGATTATCTATGTTTTTGTCTTGTTCTTACCTGATTGCAGAACATTTAGCAGGAGCACGGCACTGGCTGCGCCAGCGCGCAACTCCAAAGGCACGTGGCTGACATCGTCGGGTAGCGCCAGGTTGCCTACCGCTGCCACTACGACCGCCCCTTCTGTCAGGGAGGCTGCAAACAAGTGCCTGTAATCTGGAGAAACAAAACATTTGTAGTTAAATACTAAGTACTTAATATTACGCAATTATAATTAGCCCTATATTTTCAGACTTACTTATTTTAATTTCCTTGTGTATCTATCTACTGAATGATGAACTCTCAGTGACGACTACAAACTGAATTGTCACCATATTTCCCACTTTATTTTATTATAAGTACTTACATTAATATAATTTCAAATAATTGTCGTTCTTCGTATGCGAGCAACATTATAATTATAATTTTAATAACTAATTAATTGCACTACATAATCAATATTTACAAAAACGACTACAACAAGATGTGAGTAAAAAGTTAATATTGTACAGATTTAAAAAAAAAATAAGTAAAGACGTAGTTATACGTTATGTGTGACACAGAAAATACTTATTTATTACCTCCCAATATTTCAACAGTACTGCCCGTATATCCAGTGACAGTAATGGACTCATGCTGAACGACGTTAACGTTGATCGTTCCTTCATACAGCACCTGCCCAAACGACTCCGTCTCCGTTTCTAATCCTGAGAAATTAAACAATAATTAAAATAAACATCTTTGTTAGGGCAGCATACCTACTTTAAAACTAAACCTATGTTAAGAACGAAAACCACAATACTATGCTATATAAACTAAAAATAATTAAAAAAAACTGAAAATAAAGACACGAAGACGTTTTTCAAACAATGTAAGCTAAACACTGACAGATTCAATATCAGTTTGCAAGATGACACATTCCAATATTTAAATAAGTATTCAGATAAGATAATAATAAAACGACATATAAGATAAAATGTTTAAATATAAGTAGATAAAGGAAAGCGTGAAAAGGAAATTGTGATTGAAGTGTTTCAAAGGAAATACACTAAATTAAACTTCACATTCACAATTGATAACAGATCTGCCATTGACAGGAAATGTTCACAGTTACTAACATGCTAAAAAATAAAATAATTAAATGATCGTAATCCTAAGCAAAAGAACCCAACAAAGAAATCAACAACAACAAAGGGGTTTATCTTACCGTTGATCAACGAAATAACGATTGTGGCCCTCGCGGTGTTGCTGTTTGGTTTCTCTGCAGTGATCACGAAAACTAATTGCTGATTGTTTGCTATGACGGCTGGCGGTATAGCGCCCGATGTTGTGAGCGTGACCAAGTTGCCTTGAACCACGAGCGTGAACCATTGTGCGTGTTCTGTGGAAATGCCACATTACAGTGAAAACAAATAAGTTTTGTCATTTGAAAAGTTATTACTACATACAGCTCTCATAAAGTACACGTACCTCCGTCTAAAGCAAACTGAACGTTTTGATCGTAGCCTTCGTCGAGCGAGATTGCGGTTTCAAACACGAGACCGCCTGCTTCGCTGAACTGCCCAGTGTAGTAGGGCGCGCTGAAAACGAGTTCCTCTAGGGCGACATCTTCTCGTACGACTTCAAACACTACAGCCGTAACCGCTGGTATCGTACCCGGACTTGTCGCTCGTAGTTCGAGCAGCACTATGCGGTTTGCAGGTATGGATTGCTCAGGAATAGCGGCTTGCAGTACGATACTAACTGATGATCCTTGTTGCACGATGTTGAAGTAGTTTGACAGATCTGAAATTGTTTCACTGTGTTTAAAGCCGCTCGGTTGAAAATAAAGCGCTAAGGCACAATAAGATATTTTCATACCTCCGTGTAATGTAAATATAACTGCAGTTGTGTATCCCTCATTCAAGACGATTGGTTCTATAGTTGCAGCATTATTTTCGATTATGCCGAGGTAGCTTGCTCGTTCAAAGCCAAGTACCGCAGCGTCAGTTAAATCTGTAAAACGGGTTAACTTTAATACGGTGCTCGTTTTTCCAAAATGGTTGAGAATGTTAAAGTGACTTCATTTGAAACTTTTAACCTTACCATCGACCAGTGAGATTACTATTGTAGCCCTCGCGGTGTTGCTGTTTGGTTTATCTGCAGTGATCACGAAAACTAATTGCTGATTGTTTGCTATGACGGCTGGCGGTATAGCGCCCGATGTTGTGAGCGTGACCGAGTTGCCTTGAACCACGAGCGTGAACCATTGTGCGTGTTCTGTGGAAATGCCACATTACAGTGAAAACAAATTAAGTTTTGTCATTTGAAAAATTATTACTATATACAGCCCTCATAAATTACACGTACCTCCGTCTAAAGCAAACTGAACGTTTTGATCGTAGCCTTCGTCGAGCGAGATTGCGGTTTCAAACACGAGACCGCCTGCTTCGCTGAACTGCCCGGTGTAGTAGGGCGCGCTGAAAACGAGTTCCTCTAGGGCGACATCGTCGTCTCGTACGACTTCAAACACTACAGCCGTAACCGCTGGTATTGCACCCGGACTTGTCGCTCGTAGTTCGAGCAGCACTATGCGGTTTGCGGGTATGGATTGTTCGGGAATAGCGGCTTGCAGTACGATACTAACTGATGATCCTTGTTGCACGATGTTGAAGTAGTTTGACAGATCTGAAATTGTTTCACTGTGTTTAAAGCCGCTCGGTTGAAAATAAAAAGCAAAGGCACAATAAGATATTTTCATACCTCCGTGTAATGTAAATATAACTGCAGTTGTGTATCCCTCATTCAAGACGATTGGTTCTATAGTTGCAGCATTATTTTCGATTATGCCGAGGTAGCTTGCTCGTTCAAAGCCAAGTACCGCAGCGTCAGATAAATCTGTAAAACGGGTTAACTTTGTTACGGTGCTCGTTTTTCCAAAATGGTTGAGAATGTCAAAGTGACTTCATTTGAAACTTTTAATCTTACCATCGACCAGTGAGATTATTATTGTAGCCCTCGCGGTGTTGCTGTTTGGTTTCTCTGCAGTGATCACGAAAACTAATTGCTGATTGTTTGCTATGACGGCTGGCGGTATAGCGCCCGATGTTGTGAGCGTGACCGAGTTGCCTTGAACCACGAGCGTGAACCATTGTGCGTGTTCTGTGGAAATGCCACATTACAGTGAAAACAAATTAAATTTTGTCATTTGAAAAATTATAACTACATACAGCCCTCATAAATTACACGTACCTCCGTCTAAAGCAAACTGAACGTTTTGATCGTAGCCTTCGTCGAGCGAGATTGCGGTTTCAAACACGAGACCGCCTGCTTCGCTGAACTGCCCAGTGTAGAAGGGCGCGCTGAAAACGAGTTCCTCTGGGGCGACATCGTCTTCTCGTACGACTTCAAACACAACAGCCGTAACCGCTGGTATTGCACCCAGACTTGTCGCTCGTAGTTCGAGCAGCACTATGCGGTTTGCGGGTATGGATTGCTCAGGAATAGCGGCTTGCAGTACGATACTAACTGATGATCCTTGTTGCACGATGTTGAAGTAGTTTGACAGATCTGAAATTGTTTCCTCGAGTTTAAAGCCGCTCGGTTGAAAATAAAGCGCTAAAGCACAATAAGATATTTTCATACCTCCGTGTAATGTAAATATAACTGCAGTTGTGTATCCCTCATTCAAGACGATTGGTTCTATAGTTGCAGCATTATTTTCGATTATGCCGAGGTAGCTTGCTCGTTCAAAGCCAAGTACCGCAGCGTCAGATAAATCTGTAAAACGGGTTAACTTTGTTACGGTGCTCGTTTTTCCAAAATGGTTGAGAATGTCAAAGTGACTTCATTTGAAACTTTTAATCTTACCATCGACCAGTGAGATTACTATTGTAGCCCTCGCGGTGTTGCTGTTTGGTTTATCTGCAGTGATCACGAAAACTAATTGCTGATTGTTTGCTATGACGGCTGGCGGTATAGCGCCCGATGTTGTGAGCGTGACCGAGTTGCCTTGAACCACGAGCGTGAACCATTGTGCGTGTTCTGTGGAAATGCCACATTACAGTGAAAACAAATGAAGTTTTGTCATTTGAAAAATTATTACTACATACAGCGCTCATAAATTACACGTACCTCCGTCTAAACCAAACTGAACGTTTTGATCGTAGCCTTCGTCGAGCGAGATTGCGGTTTCAAACACGAGACCGCCTGCTTCGCTGAACTGCCCAGTGTAGTAGGGCGCGCTGAAAACGAGTTCCTCTAGGGCGACATCGTCTTCTCGTACGACTTCAAACACTACAGCCGTAACCGCTGGTATTGCACCCGGACTTGTCGCTCGTAGTTCGAGCAGCACTATGCGGTTTGCGGGTATGGATTGCTCAGGAATAGCGGCTTGCAGTACGATACTAACTGATGATCCTTGTTGCACGATGTTGAAGTAGTTTGACAGATCTGAAATTGTTTCATTGTGTTTAAAGCCGCTCGGTTGAAAATAAAGCGCTAAGGCACAATAAGATATTTTCATACCTCCGTGTAATGTAAATATAACTGCAGTTGTGTATCCCTCATTCAAGACGATTGGTTCTATAGTTGCAGCATTATTTTCGATTATGCCGAGGTAGCTTGCTCGTTCAAAGCCAAGTACCGCAGCGTCAGTTAAATCTGTAAAACGGGTTTACTTTGTTACGGTGCTCGTTTTTCCAAAATGGTTGAGAATGTTAAAGTGACTTCATTTGAAACTTTTAACCTTACCATCGACCAGTGAGATTACTATTGTAGCCCTCGCGGTGTTGCTGTTTGGTTTCTCTGCAGTGATCACGAAAACTAATTGCTGATTGTTTGCTATGACGGCTGGCGGTATAGCGCCCGATGTTGTGAGCGTCACCGAGTTGCCTTGAACCACGAGCGTGAACCATTGTGCGTGTTCTGTGGAAATGCCACATTACAGTGAAAACAAATGAAGTTTTGTCATTTGAAAAATTATTACTACATACAGCGCTCATAAATTACACGTACCTCCGTCTAAACCAAACTGAACGTTTTGATCGTAGCCTTCGTCGAGCGAGATTGCGGTTTCAAACACGAGACCGCCTGCTTCGCTGAACTGCCCAGTGTAGTAGGGCGCGCTGAAAACGAGTTCCTCTAGGGCGACATCGTCTTCTCGTACGACTTCAAACACTACAGCCGTAACCGCTGGTATTGCACCCGGACTTGTCGCTCGTAGTTCGAGCAGCACTATGCGGTTTGCGGGTATGGATTGCTCAGGAATAGCGGCTTGCAGTACGATACTAACTGATGATCCTTGTTGCACGATGTTGAAGTAGTTTGACAGATCTGAAATTGTTTCCTCGAGTTTAAAGCCGCTCGGTTGAAAATAAAGCGCTAAGGCACAATAAGATATTTTCATACCTCCGTGTAATGTAAATATAACTGCAGTTGTGTATCCCTCATTCAAGACGATTGGTTCTATAGTTGCAGCATTATTTTCGATTATGCCGAGGTAGCTTGCTCGTTCAAAGCCAAGTACCGCAGCGTCAGTTAAATCTGTAAAACGGGTTTACTTTGTTACGGTGCTCGTTTTTCCAAAATGGTTGAGAATGTCAAAGTTACTTCATTTGAAACTTTTAATCTTACCATCGACCAGTGAGATTACTATTGTAGCCCTCGCGGTGTTGCTGTTTGGTTTCTCTGCAGTGATCACGAAAACTAATTGCTGATTGTTTGCTATGACGGCTGGCGGTATAGCGCCCGATGTTGTGAGCGTGACCGAGTTGCCTTGAACCACGAGCGTGAACCATTGTGCGTGTTCTGTGGAAATGCCACATAACAGTGAAAACAAATTAAGTTTTGTCATTTGAAAAATTATTACTACATACAGCCCTCATAAATTACACGTACCTCCGTCTAAAGCAAACTGAACGTTTTGATCGTAGCCTTCGTCGAGCGAGATTGCGGTTTCAAACACGAGACCGCCTGCTTCGCTGAACTGCCCGGTGTAGTAGGGCGCGCTGAAAACGAGTTCCTCTAGGGCGACATCGTCTTCTCGTACGACTTCAAACACTACAGCCGTAACCGCTGGTATTGCACCCGGACTTGTCGCTCGTAGTTCGAGCAGCACTATGCGGTTTGCGGGTATGGATTGCTCAGGAATAGCGGCTTGCAGTACGATACTAACTGATGATCCTTGTTGCACGATGTTGAAGTAGTTTGACAGATCTGAAATTGTTTCCTCGAGTTTAAAGCCGCTCGGTTGAAAATAAAGCGCTAAGGCACAATAAGATATTTTCATACCTCCGTGTAATGTAAATATAACTGCAGTTGTGTATCCCTCATTCAAGACGATTGGTTCTATAGTTGCAGCATTATTTTCGATTATGCCGAGGTAGCTTGCTCGTTCAAAGCCAAGTACCGCAGCGTCAGTTAAATCTGTAAAACGGGTTTACTTTGTTACGGTGCTCGTTTTTCCAAAATGGTTGAGAATGTCAAAGTTACTTCATTTGAAACTTTTAATCTTACCATCGACCAGTGAGATTACTATTGTAGCCCTCGCGGTGTTGCTGTTTGGTTTCTCTGCAGTGATCACGAAAACTAATTGCTGATTGTTTGCTATGACGGCTGGCGGTATAGCGCCCGATGTTGTGAGCGTGACCGAGTTGCCTTGAACCACGAGCGTGAACCATTGTGCGTGTTCTGTGGAAATGCCACATTACAGTGAAAACAAATTAAGTTTTGTCATTTGAAAAATTATTACTACATACAGCCCTCATAAATTACACGTACCTCCGTCTAAAGCAAACTGAACGTTTTGATCGTAGCCTTCGTCGAGCGAGATTGCGGTTTCAAACACGAGACCACCTGCTTCGCTGAACTGCCCGGTGTAGTAGGGCGCGCTGAAAACGAGTTCCTCTAGGGCGACATCGTCTTCTCGTACGACTTCAAACACTACAGCCGTAACCGCTGGTATTGCACCCGGACTTGTCGCTCGTAGTTCGAGCAGCACTATGCGGTTTGCGGGTATGGATTGCTCAGGAATAGCGGCTTGCAGTACGATACTAACTGATGGTCCTTGTTGCACGATGTTGAAGTAGTTTGACAGATCTGAAATTGTTTCATTGTGTTTAAAGCCGCTCGGTTGAAAATAAAGCGCTAAGGCACAATAAGATATTTTCATACCTCCGTGTAATGTAAATATAACTGCAGTTGTGTATCCCTCATTCAAGACGATTGGTTCTATAGTTGCAGCGTTATTTTCGATTATGCCGAGGTAGCTTGCTCGTTCAAAGCCAAGTACCGCAGCGTCAGTTAAATCTGTAAAACGGGTTTACTTTGTTACGGTGCTCGTTTTTCCAAAATGGTTGAGAATGTCAAAGTTACTTCATTTGAAACTTTTAATCTTACCATCGACCAGTGAGATTACTATTGTAGCCCTCGCGGTGTTGCTGTTTGGTTTCTCTGCAGTGATCACGAAAACTAATTGCTGATTGTTTGCTATGACGGCTGGCGGTATAGCGCCCGATGTTGTGAGCGTGACCGTGTTGCCTTGAACCACGAGCGTGAACCATTGTGCGTGTTCTGTAGAAATGCCACATTACAGTGAAAACAAATTAAGTTTTGTCATTTGAAAAATTATTACTACATACAGCCCTCATAAATTACACGTACCTCCGTCTAAAGCAAACTGAACGTTTTGATCGTAGCCTTCGTCGAGCGAGATTGCGGTTTCAAACACGAGACCACCTGCTTCGCTGAACTGCCCGGTGTAGTAGGGCGCGCTGAAAACGAGTTCCTCTAGGGCGACATCGTCTTCTCGTACGACTTCAAACACTACAGCCGTAACCGCTGGTATTGCACCCGGACTTGTCGCTCGTAGTTCGAGCAGCACTATGCGGTTTGCGGGTATGGATTGCTCAGGAATAGCGGCTTGCAGTACGATACTAACTGATGATCCTTGTTGCACGATGTTGAAGTAGTTTGACAGATCTGAAATTGTTTCCTCGAGTTTAAAGCCGCTCGGTTGAAAATAAAGCGCTAAGGCACAATAAGATATTTTCATACCTCCGTGTAATGTAAATATAACTGCAGTTGTGTATCCCTCATTCAAGACGATTGGTTCTATAGTTGCAGCATTATTTTCGATTATGCCGAGGTAGCTTGCTCGTTCAAAGCCAAGTACCGCAGCGTCAGTTAAATCTGTAAAACGGGTTTACTTTGTTACGGTGCTCGTTTTTCCAAAATGGTTGAGAATGTCAAAGTGACTTCATTTGAAACTTTTAATCTTACCATCGACCAGTGAGATTACTATTGTAGCCCTCGCGGTGTTGCTGTTTGGTTTATCTGCAGTGATCACGAAAACTAATTGCTGATTGTTTGCTATGACAGCTGGCGGTATAGCGCCCGATGTTGTGAGCGTGACCGAGTTGCCTTGAACCACGAGCGTGAACCATTGTGCGTGTTCTGTAGAAATGCCACATTACAGTGAAAACAAATTAAGTTTTTTCATTTGAAAAATTATTACTACATACAGCCCTCATAAATTACACGTACCTCCGTCTAAAGCAAACTGAACGTTTTGATCGTAGCCTTCGTCGAGCGAGATTGCGGTTTCAAACACGAGACCGCCTGCTTCGCTGAACTGCCCGGTGTAGTAGGGCGCGCTGAAAACGAGTTCCTCTAGGGCGACATCGTCTTCTCGTACGACTTCAAACACTACAGCCGTAACCGCTGGTATCGCACCCGGACTTGTCGCTCGTAGTTCGAGCAGCACTATGCGGTTTGCGGGTATGGATTGCTCAGGAATAGCGGCTTGCAGTACGATACTAACTGATGATCCTTGTTGCACGATGTTGAAGTAGTTTGACAGATCTGAAATTGTTTCCTCGAGTTTAAAGCCGCTCGGTTGAAAATAAAGCGCTAAGGCACAATAAGATATTTTCATACCTCCGTGTAATGTAAATATAACTGCAGTTGTGTATCCCTCATTCAAGACGATTGGTTCTATAGTTGCAGCATTATTTTCGATTATGCCGAGGTAGCTTGCTCGTTCAAAGCCAAGTACCGCAGCGTCAGTTAAATCTGTAAAACGGGTTTACTTTGTTACGGTGCTCGTTTTCCCAAAATGGTTGAGAATGTTAAAGTGACTTCATTTGAAACTTTTAATCTTACCATCGACCAGTGAGATTACTATTGTAGCCCTCGCGGTGTTGCTGTTTGGTTTCTCTGCAGTGATCACGAAAACTAATTGCTGATTGTTTGCTATGACAGCTGGCGGTATAGCGCCCGATGTTGTGAGCGTGACCGAGTTGCCTTGAACCACGAGCGTGAACCATTGTGCGTGTTCTGTAGAAATGCCACATTACAGTGAAAACAAATTAAGTTTTTTCATTTGAAAAATTATTACTACATACAGCCCTCATAAATTACACGTACCTCCGTCTAAAGCAAACTGAACGTTTTGATCGTAGCCTTCGTCGAGCGAGATTGCGGTTTCAAACACGAGACCGCCTGCTTCGCTGAACTGCCCAGTGTAGTAGGGCGCGCTGAAAACGAGTTCCTCTAGGGCGACATCGTCTTCTCGTACGACTTCAAACACTACAGCCGTAACCGCTGGTATCGCACCCGGACTTGTCGCTCGTAGTTCGAGCAGCACTATGCGGTTTGCGGGTATGGATTGCTCAGGAATAGCGGCTTGCAGTACGATACTAACTGATGATCCTTGTTGCACGATGTTGAAGTAGTTTGACAGATCTGAAATTGTTTCCTCGAGTTTAAAGCCGCTCGGTTGAAAATAAAGCGCTAAGGCACAATAAGATATTTTCATACCTCCGTGTAATGTAAATATAACAGCAGTTGTGTATCCCTCATTCAAGACGATTGGTTCTATAGTTGCAGCATTATTTTCGATTATGCCGAGGTAGCTTGCTCGTTCAAAGCCAAGTACCGCAGCGTCAGTTAAATCTGTAAAACGGGTTTACTTTGTTACGGTGCTCGTTTTTCCAAAATGGTTGAGAATGTCAAAGTTACTTCATTTGAAACTTTTAATCTTACCATCGACCAGTGAGATTACTATTGTAGCCCTCGCGGTGTTGCTGTTTGGTTTATCTGCAGTGATCACGAAAACTAATTGCTGATTGTTTGCTATGACAGCTGGCGGTATAGCGCCCGATGTTGTGAGCGTGACCGAGTTGCCTTGAACCACGAGCGTGAACCATTGTGCGTGTTCTGTAGAAATGCCACATTACAGTGAAAACAAATTAAGTTTTTTCATTTGAAAAATTATTACTACATACAGCCCTCATAAATTACACGTACCTCCGTCTAAAGCAAACTGAACGTTTTGATCGTAGCCTTCGTCGAGCGAGATTGCGGTTTCAAACACGAGACCGCCTGCTTCGCTGAACTGCCCAGTGTAGTAGGGCGCGCTGAAAACGAGTTCCTCTAGGGCGACATCGTCTTCTCGTACGACTTCAAACACTACAGCCGTAACCGCTGGTATCGCACCCGGACTTGTCGCTCGTAGTTCGAGCAGCACTATGCGGTTTGCGGGTATGGATTGCTCAGGAATAGCGGCTTGCAGTACGATACTAACTGATGATCCTTGTTGCACGATGTTGAAGTAGTTTGACAGATCTGAAATTGTTTCCTCGAGTTTAAAGCCGCTCGGTTGAAAATAAAGCGCTAAGGCACAATAAGATATTTTCATACCTCCGTGTAATGTAAATATAACAGCAGTTGTGTATCCCTCATTCAAGACGATTGGTTCTATAGTTGCAGCGTTATTTTCGATTATGCCGAGGTAGCTTGCTCGTTCAAAGCTAAGTACCGCAGCGTCAGTTAAATCTGTAAAACGGGATTACTTTGTTACGGTGATCGTTTTTCCAAAATGGTTGAGAATGTCAAAATGACTTCATTTGAAACTTTTAATCTTACCATCGACCAGTGAGATTATTATTGTAGCTCTCGCGGTGTTGCTGTTTGGTTTATCTGCAGTGATCACGAAAACTAATTGCTGATTGTTTGCTATGACGGCTGGCGGTATAGCGCCCGATGTTGTGAGCGTGACCGAGTTGCCTTGAACCACGAGCGTGAACCATTGTGCGTGTTCTGTGGAAATGCCACATTACAGTGAAAACAAATTAAGTTTTGTCATTTGAAAAATTATTAATATATACAGCCCTCATAAATTACACGTACCTCCGTCTAAAACAAACTGAACGTTTTGATCGTAGCCTTCGTCGAGCGAGATTGCGGTTTCAAACACGAGACCGCCTGCTTCGCTGAACTGCCCAGTGTAGTAGGGCGCGCTGAAAACGAGTTCCTCTAGGGCGACATCGTCTTCTCGTACGACTTCAAACACTACAGCCGTAACCGCTGGTATTGCACCCGGACTTGTCGCTCGTAGTTCGAGCAGCACTATGCGGTTTGCGGGTATGGATTGCTCAGGAATAGCGGCTTGCAGTACGATACTAACTGATGAACCTTGTTGCACGATGTTAAAATAGTTTGACAAATCTGAAATCGTTTTACTGTATAAATAATTATGGCTGTAAAAAAATTAAGAAAGACGCTTTAATGTCAACTACCTACTGTGTCATTATCTGACCATAGAAAAGAAATATCTTGTTGAAAATACACCCTAAGATAATTTTTATAAGCCCAATTCGGTTTTTTATAGCTCTGATTATGAAGCGGGAGGGCCCGGGTTCGATCCCCGGTCGAGGCTGTCATTTGTATGAATAATAAAAATATTTGGTCTCGGGTCCTAATATTGTCTGTTAAACTACTCGTGATTGCCAAGCTTTGTGTCAATATAACAACAAAAAATAGACTTCAAAACCCTCACGAGCGAATTAGCAGAATACCATAGGAAGTGTTAATTTAAGTTATGATTTGAATGTAATTTGTAAGCCATACGATAAATAAATAAATAGTAACAAAAAATAACCTAACCATAATAATTTAATTTTTAATACAAGCTTTTTTTACTGACTGTAATTTTTGGTGACGGTACTTGCATTGTCACCCAAACTACATTTGCATACCAAATTTTAAATGAATGCTATATAACCGTTGAAGAGTTCCGTCCTGCGTAGACGATCCTGGACTACTTGGATTTCTTTACTAGATTATTATATTGTCACGCAATTTACATAAGTATTCCAAATTTCAAGTCAATCTGACTACTGGAAGTTTGTCAAATTAGTTAAATCTGTTTGAAAGATTCCGTTTCATTTATAGACACTTAGCAGCATGCAAGAGAAGCTGAAAGGAGTTAAAAACCGTTCGGTTGAATATGGAGTGCTTTAGTACAAAAATATATTTGCTTACCTCCGTGTAGTGTAAACATGACTGCTGTCGTGTATCCCTCGTTCAGAACCATTTGCTCTATAGTCGCAACATTATTATCAATCGTGCCTAAGTAACTGGCTTGCTCAAAACCAAGAACTACCGTGTCAGTAAAATCTGTAAAAGATCACTCCTGAGTTTAGTTACCCTCCTGGATCCGGCGTCAAATGTTTAATGCAAGAATTTTAAACTTAATGACAATCATGAAAAGTTGACATTTGATTGGACATTGTGTGCGAAATTTTACCAAATTTAAATATTTTTGTTGTTTCATACCTATTAAGTATTTTTGTTTTGACCCAGAACGTCCATTTAATCTTACCTGATAAGTTTATAATAATAGCAGCTTCTCCTGGTATACTGCCTGGTTTGTTGGCCAGAACAGAGAACACTAAGTGGTTAATATTTTCTAGTTGCTGCAAACTTCCATCTCTTGTGGACAGCGTCAAACTATTCGGTTCTGTTTGTGTTAAAATGAACCACTCAGAACTGTCTAAAAGATCATAACATTGTATTATTCATGCCGAACAAGATAAAGTAGTCAAATAAATTTCGGTATTTCGGTGGCTTACTCACCTCCTTGGAGTGCAAACTGAACAGTTTCATCGTAGCCCTGAATCAGTCTGAGCGTGTGCTCAAATATCAGTCCACTTTGCTCTGAGTATTCGCCACTGTAGTAAGCCTGTTCAAAAACTGGCGAAATGATTTGTGGCTCTTGATCTATTCGTAAAATCAGAGTTGTGTATCCTCTTACAGCATCTGCTTTCGATGCCGAAATTTCAAATATTAAAAATTCATTATTTGATATGACTTCAGCAGGTATGTTTCTTACAAGTTCAATGTGAATTATGTTCAACTGTCGAGATATCGAGAAGTATTCGGAGTGATCTTAAAAAATATAAATAGATCATTTTATTAGGTATCCCAGTAAAATAAAATAAAAGTTATGGTTCTTTGCGGAGGTTCATTTTATGGTTATTTTGTAAAAAAGTGTTAAACTTACTTCCTGACATCGTAAGCTCGATGTTATCAGTAATTTCATTAACCAACAAAATTGTGGGGACTTGCAAATCAGATTCGCTCACACGTCCTTCGTAGTGACTCTGATCAAAACGTAGCACTTCTTGTTCCAATATAACTGGTGAAACAAATGTAAAATTTGAAATATCTTTATTTTTTATTCGTTAAAATTTACATTTTTATCTAATCTACTTAAACATATTTAATACCCAATAATCAGCTCGAGAACTGAAAGTGGATAAAATTTGACCTGATGGATTTTACTTTAAACCAACTAACAAATAAAATTGTAAGTTGAACATAACTTTGTAAATTAAACTATTACTTTATCATTAAGATAATCTGAAATCACCTCAGCACTACCTACGTAAATGTTAAAAATATATAGAATACGGAAGAATAAAACATTCATTGCTATAAAGGATTAGTTTGTTGTTACCTTTGGGTAAATCAATTGAAATAGCAGATTCTCCATTAATTGTGTTAGGTTTGGATGCAATCACAGTAAATAACAGCTGGTGGTAGGTGTCTACAACATCCTGTGGGACGTTGGAAGAGGTGACCAAAGTGACAGAGTTTCCGTTAGAAACCAATGTAAACCATTCTGAAGACTCTGAAATAGTAAAATAAATAAATACGATGAGCAATAATATTATCAGAACTGGCGTAAAACCGGAAAATATTTATCTACACATGACGATATTCTGGTGGTCCTGAATTGAATATGGTCCTGCCTGACCATACGAACTTTTTTAAATCGCCTTCAAAGAGTGAGAAGGTAGTTGGAATTGGTATGAAGTGTAAAGCCCAATAGGCAGTAATAATATGCAGGGAGAAAGGCTAGGCTTTCCTACTACGGCTGCCACATATTGCGATGGGAAGAGGAGCATAATAAATAAGCAAAGGCTCATGTTTGAGGCACTGACTTTTTGGCGTTCCGTTATCGTACAAAGCAGACAGACAGATAGACGGATGAACATTTTATTTTTGTAACATCTAAATCATAATTAATAATAATATAATTAGGCGCTCTAACCCGTCTGATTTATTGTCAGTGGACACAGGCCCACGAGTAGGTATTTTAGCCATTATTCGGGCAGCGTAATATAAAGTGGCATTTTTCTTGTAGGTATAAAATTAAGTTTAAAGTACTAAATACCTCCTTCTAACGAAAAGGTGACCGTTTCGTCGTATCCCTGCAAGAGAGATATTGTTTCTTCGAATCGTAAGATATTTTCCGCCGTGTATATTCCAGTATAGAATGCTTGATTAAACACCGGTATTATTGGAGTCTCTTCTTCCACCAAATCTATAATTATGCTAGCTGAGACAGGCACTGCCCTATCCCTACGTGCTTCTAATTCCAATATAAGGAATTTGTTATTTTCGAGGACTTCAGCAGATAGTTCACTGGACAGTGATAAATAGATAACATTATTCTCAATTGTTGGTGTAAATAACGAGGAATAATCTGTAAATAAAACTTTTCATGAGAATGTGTACTTTTAACTGCAGACTTTATTTAAATTAAAAATGATAGTTCGGTTTCAGAAATGTTAATGACCAATTATAACCTAAGCTTTGTCGCATCCCGTTGGAATTTTGTACTTTCCTGGGAATAAAAGCATTTAATAACCAGGGATAGGTTTATTTGCTTCAAGGTAAGTATTTCAGACATATTTTCTATACTTAGGATGTAGATCACGATTATCTTTAATGATCACCCAAAATTTTATCACATCTACTAGCGTTATGGTTTTAGTTAGACTGAATACGTTGTGGGTGAATAGCGTTTCGTGTCCAATGGTAGCATAAGTGTAAAGGTAATCGCAGTCTACATTCTATAGAACGATATACATTCTATATTGATGACCGGAAGACCAAGAGGTTATAGAACCTGACTACGAAGCTTGAGATCCCGGGTTCGATTTCCGGCCGGGGCAGATATTTGTATGAATAATAAGAATGTTTGTTCTCGGGTCTTGGATGTTAAATATGTATTTAAGTATATATTTATCTAATATAAGTATGTTTATCCGTTGCCTAGCATCTATAGTACAAGCTTTGCTTATTTTGGGACTAGGTCAATTAGTGTAGTGTCCCATGATATTTATTTATTTATAAAAAGTTGTATGCGTAGCTTTCCAATTGTAAAATATTTTTTTAATTGACTTAGAAGTTCTTGACCTGTTGGAAATTAAGATGTCAAAATATTGATTAGACCTACTAGGCCTACTATTACTTATAATTATTGATACAAGTGCACATACCTCCAGTAAGGTGGAAGCTGGTGCCCGGTGCGAACCCAGATTCAAGAACAATATTTTCCAATGACATAATATTCTTTTCCACACTACCGATATAAGTATGTCTACCAAACTGCAATAGTGCAGGTTCGGTTAAATCTGAAAAATAAAATTTTTCTATTATAGAATGCCGCTATTATTTATGAAGTTACCGCATTCTAATAGACAAACAGAATGAATGCTAGTAGATTTATTGAAAAAAATGTTAAAATTTATCGTTAAAAATTATGCTCATTTAATCAACTCTTATGTTTTTAATCCTTTCTAATGTTTTTATTTGTGTACACACACCTTGAGAGAATCGTACAAATATTGCTGCGTTAGCGCCCACTGTCAGCGGTTTGTCTGCAAATATGTTGAACACGAAGGACTTTTCACTAAATATCAAATCTTCCGGTATAGCAGTCAGGACAGTCAAAGTCACACTGTTTGCATTCTGAATAATTTGGAAGTATTGTGAGTTTTCTGAAAATGACAAATAACTAGTTGATAATCAGGTTTTAATGCGTTTTTGTGTACAAGGTGTTCTAAAATTACTTAAGTACTTTGTTCGATGCTCATTGTATATAGAGTCAAAGTCACGTCTACAATTACATTTACAATTAGGGATTACATCGACTACATTTTGAATCAAATATTCCGATTAAAACTATTACAGGGGTGTACAGCCAAGCTAACTCAATCATATGCTGAAATAATTCAGCATAATTTATTAAAGCAATCAGTATCATGATTCAGGTAATTGTTATGCATGTTTAAATTAACTGATGAAGATAATACGTTACCTCCTTCAATTCTGAAAGACACGCTGCTATCGTATCCTTGCGCGAGGTTCATATTTCCTATGTCAATATCTAATGATCCTAAGTAATTTCCGTAATAAATAGCTTGGCTAAACACTGGCGTCGTTACGTCATCTTTTATTATTTCAAGCAACACAGCAGTAGAAGTCGGTAGAGCATTCAGTCCATCCGCGGTGACAGTAAACATTAGGAAATTGTTTTCTGAAATAACCTCTTGGGGAAGCTGCGTCGGTGGATTTATTGTCACTTGATTTTGCACGCTCGATACACTGAAAAAGCTCGAGTAATCTGGAACACAGCCAAGAATAGATTTAAGTAAAGGATATCATTTTCGCACAGGGGTGACAAAATATGGAGTTTTATGATTTTTGTAATAAAAATAATAGCTTTATGCGGGTCATGCATGTCATTTCTGTGGCCACAAATACACTGGGAAATACTTTGTGAGAAATTAATTACAAATATTAAATAATGTAGGTTAACAAAAATACTTACCACCAGAAAGTGTAAAAGTAACGTCGTCGCCGTAGCCAACACTTAAAGTTATTATTTCAAGTGTTAATATGTTGTCTTGTAGAGATCCCCGGTAAGAAGGAGCCTCAAATCCCAATTCCCTAGCTGAAAACGGTTAGCCCAGAAACGAAAAGAAAAAAACACTGAAGAAGAAATTCATACAAAATAAGTTGGTGAAAAAAAAAACATGAAGTAAAATGCATAATCAAAATTGTGGTTTTCGTTCCTCGTTGATATACTGTATTCAGATATAATCAAATTAATTTAGCTTATTTGAATTTACGGTGTACAACCGCCAATAAACTTAACTGATCATTCGTATCAATAATCACTTTATAAGGTTGCACCTCATCCCTCTGCAGGATAGTCTTTCTTTCAGAATAAGAGGGCTTGGGCCGTAACTCCCAGGCGTGCCCAGTGTGGGAACTTCACATACACTATTGAATTTCTGCACAGGTGTATACAGGTTTCTCACTATTCTTTCCTCTTCAGTAAAGCTAAATTTCACGTGTAATTTCGCACATAAATAAATACCGGAAAACTCAGAGATTAAAGGCCAAACCACCGGGCTGCCATAGCTTTCATGCCCAAGAATTCACATAGTGATTAGTAAGAGTGTTGGCGACTTTAGAGGGCAGGATTTAGACAGTCAATCTATCTTGAAATCTTAGCCAACACTATGTTAGCTTAGCTGATATCCTCGGATCAGTTATATCGTGACATAAATAATTCTAAGGTTCATTTAGCTTGAGTCGTTGAGAGCCCCCAATACGCTCGCGTCCCCATACTTACCAAAAGTAGTTTCGTTCTAATTTACAAGCAGCACTACAGACCAAAACGCAACTTTGCAACTATAATGGGAGCAACCATTACGATGATGCTTATAATTAGTTTTGGTTAAAATAAAATGTAACTAAAAAAAAAACAAAAACGAATTGCGATTTCTCATACAAAACTTAAAATTACGTGATTTTATTCTGTTAATTTGAATATGAACGAAATTGCTCCCATTATAGTCGCAAAGTTTTATTTTGTTTCAATGTGTTGTTTGTAAATTAGAACGAACTACTTTTGTACGAAAATGCGATCAGCGGCGAGCGTACAGTACGATTACTTGAAGTTAACACTTGACAGATGGGCGTGCCTTCAGTCAATTTTCTACTTTGAGGTCATACAAATAAAATAGTTTTTACATAATCTGTAAAGGTGGGTAGCGGTATACTAAAAATGGCTTTATTTGTATGTCGTCAAAGTTGAAAACTGACTGAAGGCACGCCCATCTGTCAAGTGCTAACTCCAAGTAATCGTACTGTACTGGCGACTCTTATACCAATGCATGAAGTTTCATTACTAATCTAGTAAATGTTTTTCCATCGTATTTTGTCGGATATGTTCGTGTTTATCTTGCTTTCTCAATCAGCTTCAGTAAACTTCAGTGCGCTAGTTGAGAGAGCAAGATAAATACGCACTTTTCCGACAAAATACGATGACAAAACGTTATTTACTACATCTCCACATTGTCTAAGTCCTGTCTGCTTTGATTAAAGATCTACACATTCTTTCGACAATGTTTGAACATTAAGTTCTATTCATGTCGTTTTACAAAATAATACGTAGTAAAAAATTTAGCCATTTGTATTAGGAACAAAATGCCTGTATAAACAAACGCGTGCCAGAGTGGAACAATTTTATAACAAAAAATTGACGATCTTTAGTAGGTATAAGAAATGTCAACATGATATTTGCAGTAAGAAGGTTCCACCCTGGCGTACATTTTAATTTCTTCGACTATACGTGGCAGTTTACAATGTGGATTTTGTTTAAAATCACTTACTTAATCTATGTTAATTTAGTATTCTGACTTACCTTCAGGTAAAGCGATCGAGACCACGGTGCTAGCGCCAACCGTACGCGGTTTAGTAGCCACGATGGTGAAGAGAAGGCGCTGCTCGCTCCAAATGTTGGATGGAAGACCTCCGTCAACCACCCGCAATGTCGAAGAGGCTCCGTTCCGTACCAATTCGAAGTAATCTTCATGTTCTGAAATTTACGATATCGTACTTTGCGGAGGTCCATATCAATGAACTAAAATAATTTCCTTGCTCACCCGCGAACTTACGATAGCTAAGCTTATGCAAAATATGCGTGTTCATGCAGTTCCTCCACCTCCACACTGTAAGAACTCACACAAATCACACAAACCCACCTATCACCATCACCACACTACACAAAGTAGGGTGTAGGTGTAGGTGGGTTTGTGTGATTTGTGTGTGTTCTTACAGTGTGGAGGTGGAGGAACTGCATGAACACGCATATTTTGCATAAGGGTGAGCAAGGTGTACGATATCGTAGCTTTAGTCCGTGTTGCCATTGTGACCAAAAGACTTGTTCGCTTGTTGTTATTAATATTGCATTTGAATCCCGAAAAACTCAGAGGTGCGAGTTCGGGGTTGAGCCCACGATCCTCTGCTTGACAGGCTTATAGGTCAAACCACTAAACTACCATGGGTTTAAAAAATATCAATTTAATAATACTATACTTATAAAAATCTTACCGCCAGAAAAGGTTACTTGGACGGTGTCATCATATCCTTGGGTCAGTACGAGCGGCTCTAACGTTAACCCAGTAGTGTTATCGTACGTTCCAGAGTATAAGGATCTTCCAAACAATGGTGTTTCAATATCATCCTTTATTATCTCTAACGTAACTATTGTTGTAGCAGCGCTATAGTCAGTGGAGGCCGTCACCCTTAAGTTTATAAAATTATTTGCTTCAATGATGCTGGCATTTAATGGTGTCATGGACAACGTTATTATATTTCCAGCAGTCGTGGCAGTAAAAAAGGGAGAGTAGTCTGTAAAATATAACAGAAAAATTACGGCAGAGTTCATATCCAGAAACAAAACAAAAGAACAAGTAAGAAAAAACGAAATAAAAACCAAACTGCTTAATTTTTTCTCAAAATAGAAGCTAAAAGAAAAACTAGTCTGTTGAATTCCGGCTAGCGGTTTAGGCTTCAAAGGGTGTCAAAGAAATATATATGATAGGTACATACATAGATACGCTCGAAAAGCATACTTCGGGTAATAGGGTAAAATCAGCATTTTTTTAAAGTGTGGTCCTTTGTGAAGACGATACGTTACGTTTTAGATAATTTAAATTTTAAATTAAAAAAAAATTGTACCTTCTACAGTGACGGTTAAAGTGGAGTCTTGGTATCCATGACTTAGAATTAACTGTGTTAATTGTAGGGTGTTGTCCACGATTTCTCCCTCGTAATGTGCTTGTTCAAATTCCAAGTTTTCCACTGAAATTATTATTTAGAAAATAGGGTAAGTAGTTAAAATTTCTTCACTGAATCAGAATGCTAAAGAATACTAAACGATAGAGTGTCAAATCCCAATTGCCTAGCTGAAAACGAATAGCCGGCTATCTAGAGAAAAACACTAAAGAAAGAGTTCACGAAAAAAAAGGTTGGTGAAAATTAGAAAGAAAAACATGAAGTAAAATGTATAATTGTGGTTTTCGTTCCTTGTTAAATGGACTGCGTTATGCAATAACGACCTAAGCGACAAAATCGAAGAAAAAAGTTATGAATGCAGGTCGATTCTAAGCATGAGAAACTATGTACTCGACTATTTTCCGTTACAAAAATGATTTCTACTGCCTTATTATAAAGGGTAGAATCAAGCGACACATCAAAATTTGTATGAACCTAAGCAAACATTCGTTATGTTGAAAAGAATCATGCGACAAAGTTACTTTTACAAAATAAATAAACAGACATTTATAATCTCAATAACGAATGAAGCGCCCAAAAGTTGTCGATAATTCTTTTGGTTTTACCGTTCTCGTTATTTTAAAAACGCAATATCGAATTAACATGGACATTAGACATTACTTTCGTCTTGTCCATGTTCATTTTCAGGCCAACTCAGTTAGATATTACTGCAACACCCTTACTGGGTTGTACTAATGTAACATGTATGTACTGTGAAAATTCATTAAATAAATAAATAAATGAGGTCAGCGAGCATACTGAGGTCCTCCATGGTCTCAGCCATGACTACAATATCGTCGGCGAACCGAAAGTGAGTGAAGTACTCGCCATTAATGTTGATGCCTCGTCCTTTCAAGTCCAGAACCTTAAAAGCATCCTCCAATGCAGCGATCTACAGTTTCGGAGAGATCGCATCTCCTTGTCTAACTCCCCGCTGCAGAGGAATAGCTGATTTTCGTATTGGGCCCTTGGCAAAAGTTATTCAGTATGATCGTCTTTATCGCTTTTTCATATTTCTGGCCACCAATTAAAAATCACTGTGTATATTTATTTTTGGCTTAAAACCAAGCCATATTGACGCTTTTTACAAAATTTGTCGGAAGGAGATTTTTGAGTTTACAGATCATACATTTAACAGTATTTATTTGACTTACATTAAAAAAGTGTATTGAAATATTTGGATATAATCTTATTCTGTTTTATATTCCACCTTAAACAAAAAGCATTAAAGAATTAAGCGACAATTCTGTCGTATAGTACGTTATTACTAAATAAATTAGCCTGATCATAGATTTAGTGCTATAAAGAATTAAGCGGAAAAACGTAAATAATTTAAAAACATAAATACATATCGCAATTTTATTTTAACTTGTAATTATTATGTACGCTTCTACAACTGTACAGTTCAACTGTACTGTAAAAATTGTACTTTTAACTCAAAAAATGCACTTACAGCAACTGATTTAAATTTAAAATTTTACAAACTCATTTTCTCGGTTTCAACTCATTGTCGCTTGATCGCTTATTGCATAACGCTGTCCAAATGATAGTGAAAGCTTAATAATAACAATATTAATAAACTTATTTATTTGGACTTTTTGCATATACATATTATACAGTATATATTTTATGAATTTCACACTGCTTTGGCTTGTCTGCAATGCTGTGTAATTATTTCATTAAATAAATAAATATTACACATTCCCAAAACGTCAAAAATATCTATACACCTTTATGTCACTAACCATAAGGTCGATGTCTACATAGGTATATCTAATGCTATAGCAGTATAGATATTTATGCTCTCGGCTGTACAGTCGCTAACTATCTTAACTTACCATTCGTTTAAATAGTTTCAAGATTTTTCATAACTATTTGTTTCGAAAGTGTCGGCGACTATATAGTAGAAGGCAGGATTTGGACAGTCAAGCTGATAACCGATATCTGGTACCATAATAACTCCGAAGTCGTATTAGGTATAATTTGGCTGAGTCATTAAACCACTGTATTAACTTTCATTAAATTGTCTAAAACCTGTCTGCTTTGATTGAAGATCTACAAATTCTTACCACGTATCAACGTTTCAACTTTTCACATGTATATAAGAAATGTCATTATGACATTTGCAGTGAAAAGATTCGACCCTTGTGCGTGATTCAGTTTCTATTCTATGTCTATGCAGAGCAGTTCACAACATGGATTTAGTATAAAGCCATTTTTATTTAATCTATGTTTAGTATTCTAACTCACGCTCAGGTAAAGCGATGGAGACCACGGTGCTAGCGCCAACCGTACGCGGCTTTGTAGCCACAATGGTGAGGAGAAGGCGCTGCTCGCTCCAAATGTTGGATGGAAGGCCTCCGCCAACCACCCGCAATGTCGAAGAGGCCCCGTTTCGTACCAATTCGAAGTAATCTTCATGTTCTGAAATTTATCATATCGTATCGTATAACTTTACTCTGTGTCGTCATTCTGGTCCACGTTTTATTGTCTTAAGTCATAAATATACAAAGTAAATTTATATTTATTATAAGATAACAGATAACACTAACCGTATCTCAGTATTATATTGTTTAGCCATCGTTGATTTAATTTTTCAACTTCTGATAAGATCTGAGAATGCGGACACCGATGGATGAGGAATATTTACGCTCAGAGACTTTATTCGAGAAAATATCGTTACGTTACCTAACAGGATATCAATTGGTTGCTCAAAATAAGTACTATCCATGAAAATTCTTACCTCCAGAAAAGGTTACTTGAACGGTGTCATCATATCCTTGCGTCAGTAAGAGCGGCTCTAACGTTAACCCAGTAGTGTTATCGTACATTCCAGAGTATAAGGATCTTCCAAACAATGGTGTTTCAATGTCATCCTTTATTATCTCTAACGTAACTATAGTTGTAGCAGCGCTATAGTCAGTAGAGGCCGTCACCCTTAAGTTTATAAAATTATTTGCTTCAATGATGCTGGCATTTAATGGTGTCATGGACAACGTTATTATATTTCCAGCAGTCGCGGCAGTAAAAAAGGAAGGGTAGTCTGCAAAACATAATTAAAAAATTGACGACAGAGTTTATCTTTAGTCACAACAAAAGAACAAGTCAAGGAAAAGCGCGGTTTATTTTTTTAAAGGCCTGTCAGTCTTGGAGAAGACAATATACTTTCCGTTTTAGATGTTTTAATTCTAAGAGTCTTCAATTTTTGTTACCTTCCACTGTGATGGTTAAAGTAGAGTCTTGGTATCCTTGCCTTAGAATTAACTGTGTTAATTGTAGAGCGTTGTCCACAATTTCTCCCTCGTAATGTGGTCGTTCAAATTCCAGGTTCTGCGCTGCAATTAACATTGAGAAAATAGTTGAAGCTTGAGTATTGTACATGAATGTTAAAGGTTAATCACGTTAAAGTACAATACGAGTTGACAATGTCATAAATATTAGTTAAAATATGGGTATTCTAAGTAATAATAATATAATTTTGCAGTACCTTATTGAATTTGCAGAAACTGATTAATTGAACTATAATAAATATTTTGGCACAAAAACACATAGAAAACACCAGAATAAAATAAATAAGTAAGGCAGAAAATCGAACCCAAGTCTTCGATATTATACAGAAAAGGGTAAAATTATGAAAAAAATGGAAATTAATGGAAAAACTAGTTCTAGTTTCATCTTTCCTAGTGTCACCCAGTGTTTATGGGCAATTTGACCTACTTCTAGTAACAGTATCGGATTGACTTGAAATTTATAGGTAGTATGGCTATAGATTGGCGATATCAATTTTTAACTTTATTTTTTTTTGTTATTTGTGTAGTAAGTGTAAATGGAAATATTGGAAGGGGAGACCAAGGAGACATTCCATGATCAGATCGGGGATGCCCTAAAGAAAGGTCGAGTCAAGAGTACCCGAAATCGACGAGCATGTATGGGAAGACTAATGAGTGTTGACGAAGCAAAACATGTTTGTCAGGATCGTAGCAGATGGAAACAAATAGTCTCTGCCTACCCCTTGGTTGGGAAAGAAGCGTAATTGTATGTATATTTTTATGGCTAAGTTCAATTAACTAAACTCAGGATAACGCTAACCTTCTGGCAATTGCACAATAATTGCAGACGATGCTCCACTTGTATACTCTCGGATAGCGTTTACAATTAGATGTATCTGCCCCTGACGAAGACTTGCACTTGGCATGGGATTCGTCACGACCAGCGACACTTCGTTGCCGTTGACAACGATATCAAAGTGATCTTCTGCATAATCTGTCGAGAAACAAAAACAGTAAAAGATTAAGATTTAAACGAAGTATGTGGATACGAGTAAACCCAATTCATGAACATTCTAATTATAATTAACTTTTCAATAAACAAGAGAAAAGCATGGTTTCTTTAATAGTATTATAACTAAATAATTAAATGGCCAGAAGTAACTTTTAAACAATATAAAATATTTGTAGTTTTCTGTAACTCGTGACTTACCTAATTAGAAAACTACACACTGATACTGTAAACTTCTGGCGTCAAACTAACTATAACCTGTTTCAAATGTCTCTAAAAGGAATTCTTTATAACGCGCTAAAATTATTAACGTTTAGTATCGGTTTGTTAATAAAAATGTTATTTTACCTCCTTCCAAACTGAACTGCACCTGGCTATCGTATCCTTGTTGTAATGATATGGTCTGTTCTAGAGTCACTTGGTTGTTTTCGTTGTAAGTGGCTGTGTACAGCGGTTGCGAAAACATTGGTTCCTCGGGTAAGACAAACTCGGGACTGCCTCGTATAGTCACAGTTGTGTAAGTTGTTATAGGCGGATCCCCAGTCTCATCCATATCCTAAAATAGAAAAAATACTAGGTCTAACTAATATTATGAATGTTTGCAACTCCTTCACGCTAAAACGGTTGGACAGATTTGGATGAAATTTGATATTTAGGTAGATAGAAATTTGAAAAAACGCATAGGCTACTTTTTGTCCCGATATTCTTACGGGATCAGGGTAAAATCTAAAACTTTCAACCGCTTGGATTAAGAGACATGCCGTTTGGCAGGAGTGTTATTTATGCAATTTCCGTTCAACTGCTAGACCTTATGGTTTAAGCAGGCGAAGCCGCGAGTAAAAGCTAGTAAAAAAATAAATAAAATATCAGGGGAATTACAGAAAGCTGTGCTGGCTTTATTGAAGATTCCTTAGTTTTATCGGTTTCATACAACGAAACTGCTTCCAATACAGTGAAGAGTTTATTGATTTGCTCTTAAAACTACTCCAAACCATGGTAGAGCTTTTATTCTGTTTTAAATAGTGTTATCGTTATAAATACATGAAAGAAATATGTAATACTCGTAGTAATTGTAAATTTTCAGCAATTATACTGCTTTTGTGTTTTTTTAACCCCCGACGCAAACGGTTTACCCCATTGTCTGTAGCATCATATTATTTCCTTGTGGTGATCCTTAGCTATGGTTTATTAGAATCGGGTTACTATTTTTTGAAATGTCAAGGTCGAACTTTTCTAATTTCTATTAATTCTTTTATTTAACCTGTTTTTTTCTTCGCAGTAATGGTAAGATATTAATTAGCTTTGAAAAACTTACCGTAGCACTTATTCTCAAAACAAGCGGCCCTGGTATTGATCTTAAAAACGTTGTTGTTCTCAATGTAGCTTTATATTCTTTGTCTACGGTGGATGACGCCTCATCATATCCAATTTCAAAATAAGGATTGTCCTCGATTCCGAAATTGATTGCATAATTTGTAAGATCAACATCACGAACAATTATTTGTCTGACGCAGTCGGTAATGGGGAATCCAGGTGCCACTGGTGTCGCTATTGTGAAATCGTATGTTGTGGCCAGTGATGCCGCAGAACCCTCAGTTTTCCACAACGGGTTGTTATTGTTGTTATCGTTTATGTTTATTTGGAAATTCTGAAATATGAACGAATAACATAAATAAAACATAATTTGGAAGGCAGCGATAAAAAATAGTTTTCAGTTGATTTGGAGACAGATTTTTCTTTTAAACATTAGGTTAGATTAGATTTATTCCCTGATGAAAAAATACATTATGGTAATTTACAATACATTGTCAGCCAAAATAAAATTAGAATTAAATTTAAAAATAATAACAACAACAATTAAGGGTAAAAACATGGACAAAAAGTTAAAATTAGGTAAAATTACTGGTGTGACAAATTTAATAAATTGGAACGATTAATCAAATAAATAATTAGAATGTCAAGACGATAAATTCTATACTAATATATATATTAGATTATAAATGCGAAAGTGTGTGTTTGTATGTATGTTTGTCCGTCTTTCATGTCGAAACGGAGCGACGGATCGACGTGATTTTTGGCATAGAGATAGTTTATGGGACAGAGAGTGACATAGGCTACTTTTTATCCCGAAAAAATGCACAGTTCCCGAGGGAAGAGCGCGCGATAACCGAATTCTACGCGGGCGAAACCGCGGGCAAAAGCTAGTTAAATATAAAATAAAAAATTAGTCCACAACAACAGGACAAAATATGTCAATGATTAAAACAATGAAAAATATAAAGTCACAGAATGTGGATTGTCAAATTACAATTAAATATACTTAAAAAGAATAATAACAAATAAAATATAAAACAAAATGGTACTTAATGGTACAGACAAAATAATCATCAGTCAATTAATAAATTTTCATTTCTCTGCTCTCTTTTACTGAGTATGCAGTGATTTGTCTAAAAGAAGTTTCTTGTGTCGACGTCCAATTGACACATCCGAACATTCACTTTTTAAATTAAGGCAGCAAAATATCGGCTAAGAGAATATACCATCCCGTATATTTAGTGCATTTAGTAAATGAGTTAGGCAGTGAACTCTCAGTTAGGTGCAAACTTAACATTTTTTACAAATCAAGTTTCTCTTATGAACGCCCTTCTCGTGTATACACAGGGGCGTTTTAAAAGTCATTCGGTATTAGTATAATATTATGGTGACTGCCAAGGGTCATTATTAAAAAGAAATTCACTCGAAACAATGACAACGCTAATGCGTTAACTGCACACCTCTGTGTAGATAATTGGTAAAGATTAACTTTAGATTGTTCGATGTTTCTTATTATTTTGTATTCTGCTTTTCCTAGTAACGCTGGAGTTGATTCGTCATTAACCTTGCTATAGAATTCATTTAATATGACAGTCGACCCTCATAATGAAGTGGAGATAAATAGAAAAAAAATGTTA
This sequence comes from Choristoneura fumiferana, assembly GCF_025370935.1. Taxonomy (NCBI): domain Eukaryota; kingdom Metazoa; phylum Arthropoda; class Insecta; order Lepidoptera; family Tortricidae; genus Choristoneura; species Choristoneura fumiferana. Next base: position 12,354,039 of record NC_133483.1, on the reverse strand, counting down.
CTTACAAGAGGCAAAGTATTGGTGCCGTCAGCGCAATTGAATGTTACGGCAAAGTAGAGTCCTTGCGCCATCTCATTTTCTTCGTAAAGTCTGTACGCGTCGTTTGTTTGTATAACAAACATCGAATTTGCAATTGATAAAGACACGTAGGGGCCTCCATTAAGGTCATCGTAATATGCTACACTAAATCCTAAAAAAGACATTTATATATGTATAATAATATTACACTTAAACTAGTTTTCTAATGTCGTTCAGAACTCTAAACAAAAGATCAGTTTTCTTTTTTATTTGAATCTTCAGGAAAACGAAGAAAACCGACGATCCCGAGTGATATTACATTCGGGTTGTACTGTATGTGTATCTATTTATACACTAACGAGTATGTATAGAATGGTAGTTGTTAAAAATTCAAAATTAAGGGTATTGTAACATTAAAAAATTATGTACCTATCCATCTAATAAAATGCTAAAGTACTTCTGTCTGTCTGTCTGTTAGTTACCTCTTCATCCGTTTAGATGAAATTTAATATGTAAGTAGTTTGACATGCATGACCAGGGTATAGCATAGTTTTTCGCGCGATAAACCAATTCTTCGCAGACGCAGTCGCAGGCAAGAGCTAGTAATTAATATTTTTTTTCTAGAAAAAGAAATAGACCACGAAAGTTTGCTAATATGTCAGGAAGGCAAAAATTATAATTGTACTAAGAAGAACAAATCTCAAAAAACTACCACGCTATCACAATCACACCTTGACTTGAAGTTGACTGGTAGAGATCCCTTAAATGGATAAGTTTGCCTTTGTACATATATCTGTTTGCTACTTATTTATTTTGTACAATAAAGAGTTTTCATACATACATTGTATACACCTCCCACTTACCTTGAATATTCTGAATACTGCGTTCTAAGATTAAACCCTCATGATAGTCCTCAATATCAGCAGTAATCGGAAGTTGCCAAATACTGACGCCTTCCATGGAACAATCTGCAATGTGACATAGAACTTAGAATAATCTGCCCTATATACGGTTTCATTAAAACCTGCTTTAGATTTTCACCAATAGTTCTATATATTATATTTTGTTTTTATTAGCGGTGCGTTTGTTCAAACGAAATTTAAGATTTTTCGATTTTTACGAATGCAAAAGCGATCGAGATTTTTGGCAGGTTGGACAGAACACTTGGCATGTACAGCCAGGTGACGCGGGTTCTAATCTTGTCCGGCACACCCAAAATATTCCTTAAAAAAAAACATATTTAAGCAATTAGCGTAGTTAAGTCTTTATACAAAGTATCAATGTCATGGTTCTATCAAAGCTGAAAATTCTCCCGAAAAAAAACAAAGGCTTATTTTTATATTGAACTAAGTGTAAATAAAAGTAAGATATTTAAGTGAAAATAGAATTTAAATGTTTTAAGCCGCAAAATTGATATATTGATAGTGAGCTTGCCTTCGGAATCCAAAAGGTTAATGGTTACTTGACCTGAAATGTATATTTCAGAATCAAACTATTACTATTTTTTGTATTTTTTTTTAATTTTATACCTGCTGTAGTTTTTAAGTATTTTATTTTGAAAAAATGACTGTCAAGTTTCTTGCGGCGCATTCTTCTTGGCAATGATGGTCTTTCAAAGCGCTGGTAGTTTAAAAAATGACGTGTAAAAGTGCCCATTGCGGCCTATTTCCTGAATAAATGATTTTAATTTAAATTTGAATTTGATATTTAACATTATTTATTATTTAGTTGAGCTTCTTTAACGGCTGATAAAATCCCTATTATTATGATGCTTAGAAAAAATATCTAATAGAAATGGTATTTCAATAGCACAAGATGGCTTTTGGTTGTTCTTAATCCACTTATTCTGTGTTTTTTAAATTGAAAACCTTAAATCAATTAGATGAGATTGTAATGATTAAGAAAATATTTTTCACTTCTTATGCTCGTGAAGTTTGTGTTTGTGATGAATCTAGGCGACATAAAATGACTTTTTCACCTCAACATCTCAAACAGGTTTTGCTATTAAAAATCAGTAAGCAAAATCGCATTTTGCCCACTCCGTGATACAAAGTAACTTTTTAATTATTATTTTTTAAATGCTGAGGACAGTGCTGGGTCCACTCACTGAATTCCAAATATTTGAACATGAAAAAAGCGAAAGATGGGATCAAAAGGTAGTACATATTATAGTATCGCATAGAACATTTACGTTACGAGAACACTGTTTTTCTGGGGTTTATACTACTCGTTTTGTAAATGATGATTCATGCAAATGAAAGCTGTTGTACATAATACTATGTAAATCATAAACTCCTCCTGAATCCGGCAAGTTTAATTTAGGATACGTGGGTGCATCCTGTTTTTGGATATTAAACGAAAAAACATATTCTGAGTAGATATTTAAATAAATTTAAGGTTTATACTTACTACTGGTAACTCCGGATGCTAAAAAGCATATAATGATTAATGAATACACCGTAAATCCCATTTTGTTGGTGTTCCACTACATTATTTTGAAATCACTTTGCCTAAAAATACAAATATTTATTATTATTGTTGAAGTGTATATCATATACATAAATATGAATTAAAAACCAATATTCTACCTTTTCTTCATTTGTGGCACTTGACACTTATATTAGGATACAGTAAAAGGAGTACTATATTTAAAATAAAATATGCACAAACTAATAACTACTCTTTTAATTTATTGCACAACATCAACACCCTATCGACTTGACTCAATACGTCAATTTGTATAAAAATGTACATACAACTAACTTCATGTAAGATAATGATTATTATCTATCGATTCATATCATTTAAGAGGAAATAGAGTGATAATACCGTGATAACATACCAAAAGCGACAAATGCGCCAATTAGCATTTGTTTTTGATATATACGTATTGTGTGAAATCGTGCATACGTGTCTTATCGGATAATGCTAAAGACCACATTACTTACCACATTAAAAATACATTAAGCATGACTACATTATTTACATTCTAATGCTCTTTGAACGCGGAACATTTTATTTTTGATAACATGACTCCAGAAATAGTACAAAACTGTTCCTATTTAGATATAGAGAAACTAAATATTAAAAAATATGCAATTTGTGATCGTTACTACTTACTACAAGGGTTATACCTATACGGAATAGGGTAAATCATATTCAATAATTGGCCATATACTAAAAATGAATTCTTTTTATAGATGACCAGAATGCATTTTAGTACAAGGTGGCCAGTTATTGAAGAGTAACCAGTAATTGACACCTAATGCTAAAAATGAACTCTGTTTATACGTGACTAGAATTCATTTTTAGTGTAAGGTTGCCAGTTATTGAACGGTGGCTAGTAACTGAGGACTCTACTATTAGTGATTCATGTCACTAATCGTAGTTTGTAATTTAAAACGCGGTCTTTTGTTTTTTATTTGAGTAAATAAATAATTAAAAAAAATTAAAAGGTCCTTGAAATTTGAAGTTTTTTTTCGCAACTTTCTTTTTTTTTCGAAAAATCATTCTTCTAAGTATTAGAAAACTTAAAAAAAGATGGATGAAATCGGTAACTGAGTCGTTTTCAAGTTATGCTGTGACTTGTGACTAGGCAAATAGGGGTCATTTTTTTTTTATATATTACTAGCTGTTGCTCGCGACTCCGTCCACGTAGAAGTATAAAAATTCTAAGACTTACCGAATATACACAAAAAAAAAGCGGTCATGCCGTTTCGGAGGATTTTCTTCACAAACATTGTGTGTAATAATCAAAGTATATATCTGTCGGCTGTCATTTACATTTATTATGTTTGATCATTATCTTGTATAAGTCACTCCTTCTGGGCACAAGAATCCTATTAGAACAAGCTTGTGCTGTGGCTCCCATTTGGGCCAAGTGCGTATTGGGAACTGCACTGATGTGAGGTGCGTTGTACTGTGAACGTCATAAATAAGTGATCACTTTTGTACCTTGTCACTTTAACGCCATATTTGAAAAGCCATACGAAATTGTGTAATGACTGAAAGCGACAAGGAACAGAAATGATCACTTATTTATGACGTTGACTGTACTGATCTATGGTGATGTAGTTTTCCTTACAACGTTTCCCTCACCGATAAGTTTATGGTAAATTTAAATCATGAATATCATGCTTTTAATTTATGATAGGTGTTACATTCAATTTAAAGACCCTGACCGCTATTGACGACACTCCTATTGGCGGATTTATGTGGCTATCTTATCTCGATTCTCACGTCATTCTAATAAATAACAACGGCATTTTGAATCTTAGTTCTTAAAGATTATCTGAAGTTCTTTCTAATTAATGGCTTACATAAACTTGAACAGGTTCATTTTTTTGTCAAAGTAGCACTTGCTTTCATTTTTTACTGGTGATATTGACGGATTGAATAACATTAAAACATGAAGTTTCAAAATAAAAAAGTAAACAGAAGCTGAACATTGCGAAATTTGGGTCTCGTCTCTGGCATTTGTGTTGTTATCACCCCTCGATACAAAAAGAGGGGTATTATAAATTTGACACCAATGTATGTCTATGTGTCTGCGGCATTGTAGTTTTCAAACGGACGGACTGATTTTGGTGCGGTTTTTTACGTGAAAGCGAGTTTCCCTGCGGTGGTTCTTAGCCATGTTTGATAAAAATCGGTTAAGCCGTTTTTGAGATATTGAATTTAGAAATGATAATGTCCGGGCTTTTAAGCTTTTCTTTGTTTGTGACATATTTAATGTTAAAACATGTCACGATTTAATTTGTATTTCAATTAAATAAACATATTAATTATATTGAATGAAAGTAAGTTGTGATATACGAGTTATGTAACCTAACCAACAAAAAGTTGGAAACCACCAACTTTGTCACTTCAAAGTTCAATATCTCGAAAACGGCTGATCCGATTTTGATGAAACATAACTAAGAACCATCGTTAGAAAACCTGCTTTCAATTAAAAAAAACCGCATTCAAATCGGTCCACCCGTTTAAGAGCTACGGTGCCACAGACAGACAGACACACACACACACAGACACCCATACATACAGACACACAGACATACAGACACATAGACACACATAGCAGTCAAACTTATAACACCCCTATTTTTGCGTCGGGGGTTAAAAAACGGATGGCGACGGCAGGGTAGGCCCAGACAGAGATGGCGGGACGACCTGGACGGATTTCGCGACGACTGGACTCAGGCTGCTTCGGATCGGGAGAAATGGAGGGCATGGGGGGAGGCCTTTGCCCAGCAACACACATCTGCCCAGGGGACATCAATCCAGGCTAGATGTTAATAATAATAATAATTGGAAGTGATTTCAAGTATAAACATGCACTTCTTTTGTATAATAACAAGTGATAACTTCATTAAATTTTATCACTTGATAAGATGTTAATTGCTTTTCACATTCATACCGCCAAAAAAAAGTTGATATCAGTATCAATATCTAAAGCTGTTCCTGCCGATAACGAAGGAAGGCGATAATTATTCAATTATTATATATTAAGGGGAAATACCTGAATATAGCTGAAACGTGCCTTTTTCCATTTCTAATTAATAATATTAAATAGTTAGGTTTTCGGTTTTTAGACTACAAAAAACCATGAAATAATTTTCTACCAGTCTGAAGTTGGTCGGAGCCTCAGCACGAGCCAGCAGGAGTAGACCTATAGTCATCTAGCTCACCTACGCACTTTATATTAGACTTAAATTTTCAAATCGGTTCATAAATGACGGAGTTCTGAGGTAACAAAGAAAAAAAAACAACCGAATTGATTACCTCCTCCTTTCTTGAAGTCCGTTAAAAAAGTTAAATCACTGTGCCGGAGGCGCACCCTTTTTGTATCAATTTATGTTTTTATACTTTTACGGCACCAGACCATTACCAAACACCTTCTAGTTCATTTTCGTCCGAACTGCTCTCATTCGATTGACGATGATTTGATGACGACATAAAAGTGTTTATTTAAAAAAATGTGTTTAAACACCTTCCTCCCTTTAGCTAAGTCATTATCTAAGTCTTAATATGACCATATAAAACTACCTTCATTTGTTACGATGTGTAGTTTAATAAAAGTTTAAAAGTAATGTGCGTTCCATGTGAAATCTAAGCGTCAACTGAACAATAAGATGACATCGCGGTGGCCGATCATTCGCGATTTTGCAGCGAGTAGAGATAGGTAGATTACCTTACAATTTCCCACACTACTAAAATCGGTCCACTGAGCAGGGTACATCGGAAGCAAATATTACTTGTGTAAAACTGTTATAATATTTAAATTGACTAATTTATGCGTTACTTAGGTTCATATTAATAAACTGTGAATGTGATGTGGCAGCAGAAGAGCAAAGTAAAAGGCTGTAGTTCACTACCCGCAATTTCGTCTACATCGTAAATAGCCTATAAGTTATTAATTTAGAAGGGTATCTATAGCTCTTTATTAGAGAAAGAATTTTAAAATCACTTTAGTACTGCTAATTATTACCCTTTACATACAAAAAATAGAAAAAACAAATTTCCTTTTTTTATTTTGGTATAAGGAAGATAGATGATTAGTGCGGCAATTGATTTGAAATGAATAATAAAAACGAAATCAAACAGTTGATTTGGAGTTCATAAAAACGGAACAGGGTGACGGTATGGTGGATTCATTGTTTCTAAACTTTTATAATTTACGTTATCACCTTTTCTTTGTGCATTACGAAAACAAAATATAACGAAACAAAGAAATACCAGCATCTCGGGTTCTTTTTGTCGTCGTAACAAACAAGGCCGTTTGGTTTATCGCCAAACAGGCTTGTATTTCACAGCTAAAGTGCTAAATAAAATAATACTTAGTGTTCTCTAAGCCGACACGAAAAATCGTTACATTGTGTCGGTCGTTTCAATGCCACGGATCAACGGTGGTGACGTCATGGTTTTGCTCCATGCTTTCTTGCGGCTTTCTGTTAACGGACACGTTGAGAGATAGAAGCTGTTGTATTGGCAGGCGGGGTGATAGGTTCACCATGCTTGCCCACTGGCCAGAGCATAGTTCGGGAAACTTCAGTTTTCTCAGAAAGTGACCCTCCAAGTACCAAGGAGACACGCAAGTTGGGGAATAGTCCCATATCTTCATTTCGTTTAGGCGAACCCATCTGTAATAAAATTTTTGGTACAGACGAGTTCATAAACTTGTGAGCAAATCAGTGAACAAAAATATCTGAACACGGCTCTATTGTTAACGGCGTAGAAGCGTGTTGAGAAATTTTTGCTCATAAGTTGATGAACTCGACTGTACATATGTGTGTTTATTTCTAGATCTCGGAAAGCGCTCCGATCTGGATTGGTTATCTTTGGGAAAACGTGTGTGTTTTAACTCGAGCGGGACTCGTCATCCAGGCACTTGTTTTTAAACGTTGAGGCAACCAACACTACTACGAAACGAGTTCATCAAATGATTCAATACTTACTACTTTTCCTTAGAATGAAGGTCTATTAAGGAATTCATCCGTGAGACGGTCTACAATACTTAACGGTAGTCTTCGCAGCACTATTGAAGCAGATTTTGTCGTTTCTGACCACACAAAGTATAATACGTTACAATTCAATATTCTGTTGTTTTCGTACTACTTACGCAGATATATAAAGTGTATGGCAGTCACAGTGCCAAGGGTTGCCCGATAGTTTGATGATAGCCAACTTTGGCATGTAATCCAACGTACGCGATGGAAGGGACGGGAACATGTTGCTATCCAAATATCTGTAAATGTGAAAATGTTTTGCATCAAAGAATAAACATATTTTCTTTTTCATTCCGTGATGACTGATGAGCATAAAGTAAAGTAGGTACTTGAGTAAAATACATACAATGTGGTAAGATTTCTCAAAGTTGAAAATGTTTTGAAATGAACTTCATAGAGCTTGTTCTCCGATAATATTAGGGAAGCTAGGTTATTCAAACCATGAAATGTCGTCACATTTAAGAATTGCATTTTGTTCTTCGACAGATCGAGCTTCTCGAGACTCGAACAATTGGCGAACGTGTAGTCTGGCAGTACAGTCAAAGAGTTCCCTTTCAAGTCCAAGTTTCTCAACTGTTTCAAATTCTCAAACTCAACGCCCTTTAACTAAAACAATATTATTACAGGTCATCGAATTGTAAATGAAATTTATATGGATTCGTAATGCCTGCGGAGTTGTGAAGAAACTTACACTTTGCAAATTGTTTTCGGACAAATCCAAATAACTCAGGCAATTTAGTTTCCTTAATAGACGCTCTGGGATATTTTGCAAATTATTTTTGTCCAATAACAACGTTTCCAGTGATATTAGATCTTCGAAAGCGTTTTCCGTTATATTTACAATTCTATTTTCAGAAAACTTCAGGATTCGCAAGGTTCTTAAGAAAAATGTGCCATTTTCTATTTGTTGTATTTTGTTATTTGATAAGTCTAAAACTCGTAGAGAATCTAATCCTATAAAGCTATCTGATGGTATATAAATGACTTGGTTATTTGAAATGTCTACGGTTTCTAAAAGCGAATTGTTAGCAAACAACTTTTCTGGGAGCGTATAAAGAAAGTTATTCGACAGATCTACGTGAAAGAGTTTCTTAGACGATCGGAAAGTCTCGCTGTCAATTTCTTCTAGGTAGTTTCTTTGTAGTCGTCTGAAATTAAAAATAAAATAAATTTTTCATGGGTCTATCTACAATTGATTGATATTGGATCCACGACAGTTTAGAAATCAAATAATAGCGTATAATTTAAGCATAATTTATGGATCTCTTTTGTTAAATAATTAAACTAGTAAAGAAATTCTTTGAAAAATAAGATTGGGCTCCTGTGTCAAATATACCTAGAAACATAAATACTTTGTCTAGATATTCGTACATCATAGATTCAAAGAGGCTATAAAAATAGATAAATTTTCCGGCCATCATTCAAATAAAAATTATACAGATAAACCATGCATAAAATTGAGGGCTGCCTTTTGAGCAATCCAATTAAAATTTTAATACAGTTTAAAACATACGTCGCAATTTCGGGTAGGGGCTTATGCGAGAGGAATGAATAGGAATGCGAACTTTTCGCTCGAGTCTTTCTTTTTAACCCCAGACGTAAAAAGAGGGGTGTTGTAAGTTTGACCGCTATGTGTGTTTGTGTGTCTGTGTGTGTCTGTCTCTGGCACCGTAGCTCTTAAACAGGTGCACCGATTTGATTGCGGCTTTTTAAATTTGAAATCAGGTTTTCTAGCAGTGGTTCTTAGACATGTTTCATCAAAATCGGTTTAGCCGTTTTTGAGATATTGAACTTTGAAGTGACAAAGTTAAGTGGGGGTTTTTTAATTAATCTGTAAAACTAGATTTTAGTAATGTTACACTTTAGACGTATTTTTATTGAAAGAGAATATAATAAGTTTTCTTTATACAATTAAATATAACTACTCTGTTAAAGCTTGCTTACAGTATTCTCAGGTTGACAAGGGAGTCAAATATACCCGCAGGCAAGTACTCCACGTGGTTATCAAACATATCCAGCTCGCTGAGTGACCGCATTCCTTTGAAGGTAGTCTTGTGCAGCGTCCGAAGCTTATTTGTCCCCAAATCTCTGCAATAGGTAAGGTTTGTGTAACATTCGTAAACAGGAAATTCAGACGGCATCGTGAAAAAAATCTTTAGTTAGGCAGTTTTATCGCAAACAGCGCATTTTAGAAAGCAAAGTATTTATCAAATGACGGCATACCCACGTGACGTTATCTATGAAAAAATACCATATTGTGGGTAATTGTATTGACTTCATTGCAGTGTCATTTTTTAATTATTGGATTTTGAAATGAAAGGTGTAATTTAAGCATTTCCAGCTGGCTCATAACATTTGAATTAAAATGTTTCATGATATATCCAGCGATTACGTCATGAAGGTAAAAAAAAACGAATTCTTATAAACTTTAAACAACAATGTTTCTTGCGGCGCATTCTTCTTGGCAATAATGCTCTTTCCGAAAGCGCTGGTAGTTTAAAAAAACCAACAGACAGACAGACAGACATGGCGAAACTACAAGGGTTCCGTTTTTGCCATTTTGGCTAAGGAACCCTAAAAATGACGTGTAAAAGTGCCCATTGCGGCCTATTTACTAAATAAATAATTTCAATTTGAATTTGAACCTAACTTTATTAAAGAAGTAAAATATAGCCACCTTAAAGCGTTATAAGATTAGGTTGACTCAAAATTTTATAAATAGGTTGCCTTTTTCCGTCATTTTGGCTATCATTATCATTAGGCACAAATAAAACAAATATTGTACAGAAAAACATTTGTATTTAACTTTCGAGGAATAAGAAGATTTAAGTTTTACATTTTATCCTCTTAAGGCCCAACGTCCTAAATTTAGGACATACGTCAAAGCTAATGTTTGTTTGAAATTCAAATGATCAAAATTTGACGTGGGCCTTACGAGGTTATAAGGGAAATAAAATTAATAATTTTTATTAGAGTCTCATCCTGAAATTATTGCAAGTACGTTGCAAGATTTTGGAAAAGGAAAAGGAAAACAATAGAATTCTACTTAGGCATTCTCACTAACTTGAAGGAACTCAACTATAGTTATCTATGAGATACAGTTTAAAAATAGATAATATGCGTTACAATATAGGTAATAAATGTGAGATCATTCGCGTAATTTTAATGTTATCAACTTATCACTACGCTAAATAAAGTTATATCGTACGTCGTTCGGTTTTGTAATATACGAGTGTAAGCTACAATGTATATCGAAAGCCTATAATAAATTGAGTTATGATATAGTTATGACGTGAGAATTCGATAGTTTCCAAAGTAGAACTTTGATTATTAACCAAACATCATAAGTTTTCATTAGAGCTTTCGTAGAAAGTTTCACGGCTTACCAGTAAAAATAGCTAAGTGAGAGTCTGACTGGCGCGTATAGTACACCTAAAGGGTTCCGTACAGTATACGGAGGCTTATTAATAGGGTCTCGTTGACACCTTTTGTATGAATCGCATACACTTCGCGACGATCGCGGCACACCGGTTGAAAACCTCTGCCCCATAATAACAGTTTACGTTTTACGTTTATTAGACACTAGCTGTTGCTCGCGGCTTCGCCCCTGTTGTAATTTTTCTAAATTTTCTTCCATAAAAACCAACTCACATGACAATAACAAACACAACAAAAAATAATTAGTGAAATCGGTCCAGCCGTTCCCGAATTTTGCGTTTAGCAACACATTTCACGATTCATTTTTATTTATTACTAGCTTTTGCCCGCGGCTTCACCCGCGTGGTATTCGGTTATAGCGCGCTGTTCCCTCGGGAACTGTGCATTTTTCCGGCATAAAAAGTAGCCTATGTCACTCTCGGGCCACTATCTCTATGCCAAAAATCAAGTCGATCCGTCGCTCCGTTACGGCGTGAAAGACGGACAAATACACAAACATACAAACACACTTTCGCATTTATAATATTAGTATGGATAGGTTAGTCTAATAAACGTTAATCTTTATTATGCTATTATTATAAGTGTACTATCGCCTTTAAAACTTGAGATGGAATGTTACGCCAAGTAAATTTGACCCTCAGAACATCACGTTTACAGCTTGAGTAAAGAAATATTGTCTCCTGAATTGTGTTATGTATGTACGAATTCATCCCGAATGATTGTTCACGAAGCGTGAACACGCTTCTGCGGGGCTACTCCGAAATTCGAAAATCGAAGTTCGTGTCGTTCCATCCCTCTGCCAGTTATAGGTACTATTTAATACGTGTGTGAGAGGGACGGTACGATACGAACTTCGATTTTCGAATTTCGGAGTAGGCCTTCTGTTCGCAGGATACTCGTGAAACATGGATTCATTGCGCGGCATCCGAGCGGGAATAAAGTGCTCGTTCTCGTATCTAATTTGACACACGTTATATTTATTTGGTAAGCAAATGAACAAACGCTGCAAAATAATAAACGCTGAAAAAACACGTTTCTTGTATGACGACCCCCTTTAATTTGTAGTTTTATTAAAACTTCATCCACTCAAAGGTTGACTGGTAGAGATCCTTTATAGGGATAAGTTCGCAATTCTACACATATCTCAATGTCTGTCAATTGTGTATGTTACTTATTTTGTACAATAAAGAGTTTACATACATGTAATGTGCGAGGATGTGCAAATAAAGCGTTTGTATTGGTTGATGAAAAACACATTTCTCGCAACACATCCTCGCGCCATTATTGGTGGAAACGCAGCTTTAGTCCCGTTTATGGCATTTAACTATGAGTGAAAATCACGAAAGTTGAAAACATTATATTAATAAGACTTATTAAAATATAGACATGGCGTCATGTTGTCCAGCAAACAACCCAACTCAAGCAGCAACTCGGTTACTAATTTTCATCACGATTAAAATGTCACCTACAAAATAAAACGCCACTTTTTCAATCAGACACAGAAAAAATTTTTTTTTACACATTTGACGAGTTCCTTAACATTACTGCTACTGACTGAAAATTACACGCAGACGTATAATTTATGATCTTATAAAAAATATTTAACAATATGATGTCATGTGCTAATGATATTACTTAAAAAAAGCGTAAGTATGAGTAGGTATTTAGTGTTTAAATACACATATTGCTATCTTCTTCTTGATTTTGGTAACAAACGAGTAAAGGAATAGTGGAACTTTCCGATACAATTCGACATGCTTCTAACCTCGTTTCTAGCAATTATTGTACATTACTTACGTATTTATATTTGAATTGGCATAGAAACACTGCTCGGATCTGTGATCGGAATGACGTAGGTATATAGCTGTCGAGTTCTATTTGACCGAATCCGAGGACGCAAAACGCTAATGTGACAAATCCTTGAAACTTTGAAAGCTTCATTATTTCCCGATGCGTTTTATTTAAAACTAGCCTTCACACGCGGCATTGCTCGCATAAACCATTAGCACAGAATATATAATAGTACTAACGTACAGGATGGCCACGCTCCGCCCCGCACCGATTCGAGTTACCCCACCTCTCAAGCGCAGATTGCAGGAAAATCGCAGGAAAGCAGTCGGGTGCACAACGCGATGTATGTCGGCCGCACGGCACTAAGTTCGGGAGCAATAATTTTGCGAAATGGTAACGGTACCCCACCTACTTCTTTTTATAAATAAATAATGATTTCTGAAATTATTGCGATTAATACATAAAAAAACTACCTACCGAATAATTCGTTTAAGTTTGTAGTCGTATACCTATTGTAATTGAAAATAATAATGCTTAAATACACAGACTAGCCCTTAGTGGCAAGCGTCCGGTCCGGCACACCTTGTTTGGCAGGCGACCGTCTCCGGCACGCTGTCAAAAACCTTGAGTGCAAGCGACCGGCTCCCGGTCGTTGGCGAGTGACGTATTTCACTAACAAATATACTGGTAGACTATATTCGCTTGCTTATTCTTGCAGAATGCGTTCATAAATAGACAAGGATGCATTTATTAACATTACGGAAGAAATTTCGTTCTTATCGTTTACTCAAGTTTCACTGTGTGGCCGCTGCCGTGCGCTGGTATTTTGGAAACCTCGTATTATACTATTATTTGATATGAAAGACAATAAAAGGGCTTTGTTTCGTAATAAATTAATATTTTACGAAATAAATCAGTGTTTCCTACAGGTAATTGTTTTATTTTGTAATTATAGTTATTTAATACATGACTGAGAAAAATTTGGTTATCAGATATTTGATAATGAATAATAAAGTTCACAGAAATTGAAGGTCATTCATTGTTATTTAATTAGATATGCCATTTTATGCTAAACTATCACTGTAAGGCTTATCTATAAAATTAAAGTAGTTTTTTTTTGGTGATATATTTAACAAAATTCGCGAATTCGCGAAATTAATTCGTAGGTGTCACTGCAGTCAAGAAAGATTTTTTCAAAATGGCCGCGCCGCTTGACAGTAATTTTAAATATGGCGCTGCATTCCACAGACTAGACACATTTTAAGTAGTTTTAAATAAATAGTTAAGATTAACGATTATATTTATTTGCACATATCTAAGTCATACCTACAATATAAGTACCTTTAAATGTCATAGGTAGTAGTGTAGGTAGTACTTAATAGTACTAGGGTTTTGCGATAGTCAGCCCTGTGTATCTTACGCACACATTGACGCGTGTACAGACGTCGTCGTGCTTATGTAGATTCAAGAACGCGTATTTTGTACGTCGTGGCCGCTGTGTGCCATTAGGAACAGCAGTAACGTCAAATTGAATCCCACGGTTTTCTTCATTTTCCGTCTTGGTATGTGTGTATGTAAACTCTTTATTGCAATTATTGTAGGTACATAAAAATACAGACACACACAGAGAATTATAAGGGTGAACTTATTACTTATAAGGGATTTCTTCCAGCCAGCCTCTTGATTTACATTATTTGAAGAAGATCCGCGAAAAAGTCATACTTGGCGTGAGGTACACAAAGTTGCTACTATGTATAACCATCCATCAACAATGTCAAACCAGTCATAAGTTTCCACTACTCTGAGTTATCGTTAAAGGAACTTGGTTCAACTCACACTTATCGATTAAGATTGGATCCCGTGGGAAAATCGGGATAACAAACGCAGCCATATATTACTAGCCGTTACCCGCGACTCCGTCCGGCTATTACTATCCCACGGGAACTATGCAATTTCCGGGGATAAAAACTACCCTACGTCCTTCCCCGGGACGCGAACAATCTGTAAGTATACCAAATTTCATTTAAATCGGTTCAGCAGTTTAGATGTGGTGAAGTAACGAACAAACAAACAGACTTACAAACTTTCGCATTTATAATATTAGTGGTATTATTTAGCATGAAAAATAATAAACACGCAAACACAAACACATACACACATTCTTTCCTGGCCTAGCTTTCCTTTTTAGGGATAAGCTCGCCTTTGCTCTCCTTTCTGTGTATTTGTATTTATTTTTATTTTATTTTTATGTGAAATAAAGAGTTTACATTCATACATACATACATTTCAAGAAATCATGATCAAAATATTAAATTGACTGATCAAGGTGATCAAGTGAGATCTATATCTATATTTACAAAATCATGTTTTTTTTATCAAACATCCTTCGAAAAATACTGCGGTACGCACACAGTTACAAACCTTTCGGATTTATTCGTATTTAATATAAGAGGAAATTATACTGACATGGTGACCAGGTCGGACGGCACCAGGAGATCAGCGCTGAGGGTCGCGAGGTTGGCGCGCCAGCAGTTCAGCGAGCGTCGCGCGACGTCGCAGCGGCACACGTTCCTGCCGCACTGCCGCCATCGCGATTGTCCGAAAGTTATCGTCCATGCTGTCAAATTAGTTAAACTTTATACAAACAACTAAGAAAAAATTAAAAATCACCGACATTGTCATTTCAAAGTTCAGTATCTCAAAAGTGGCAGAAACGATTTTTATCAAACATAGCTAAGACCCATTGCAAGGAAATTCGCTTTCACGTGAAAAAAAGGCATCGTCCAGGGAGAAGCCAGACGAGCGGCTGGCTTCACCCTAAAAATAAGAACAATTTAGGTAACTAAGATCTCAAGGCGGAAATTTTTCTTTTATTACCAAAAGAAACCCAATTTACGAAAAAAATAAAGGCGCTTAAATCTTTTTAACGACCTCGTTAGTAATGTCATTTTGTATAAACGGATAAACGGTGATGATGCAATTTTATATAGGGCAGAAGTACCTGCCGTTTGTGGCTACTGTAACGTTTTTGGCCATTTATTGTTTAAATATACATTTGAAATGAATTTATAGTAATAAAACATTACAAACTTTATACCTTTCAGTATAAACTTTTTAAAACTTAGTAAACATAAACATTGTTTTAATACTATAACTTTTTATACATTACTTCAATTGTCAACTGTCCAAAAACGGTACTTCTACCCTACCTATTGCGCTTTTGGTACTCCATTGGAATAAACTGTGAAATATAAGAATTAGTGCCCGAAAATTGTTATTTGACTAACGTAATAATTACCTCTCACAAGAGCTGTACTCATATCATAATTAATCACAACCAGCGACGCGTTAAATTACTCCATTGATCAAATATATTATATTTATGTACAACTGATACAAAAACACCAACATAAATGACATTGACGTACTATAAAAATTACATTATTATAGTATAGCAGGTATTTTATCTTTTTACAAATAGAATAGAATATTTTTTATTTAGCAATAAAGTTACACAGTGCTCAAAAATTACAGAAGTACACATTTGAATAAAATACAAATGCGTGCGTGCGTGTGTGTGTGTGTGCGTAAGAATATTACAGCCTGTGGTACATAAGTTTGTTAGCAATGTATAATTAGGGCATCAATTGTTTCGGTACATTTTCATAAGGTCACTCTCTGGCCTACTCGATCCTTTGGCTTTGCGGAGGGATGTGGCGTCTCTCTGCATGTTATACCGTATTTATCATGGGGAGTGTCCTGACGAACTGTTCGAATTGCTGCCTGCGGTTAAATTCCACTACCGCACTTTGAGGCACCGTCTGTCTTTCCATCCTCACCATCTTGATGACTGGTAGTCTAGTACCGTGCGTTTTAAGCGAAACTTCTTTCCTCGCACGACAAGGATCTGGAATCAGCTTACTGCGGCAACATTCCCGGAGCGTTACAACTTAGCTATCT
Organism: Choristoneura fumiferana; assembly: GCF_025370935.1. Classification (NCBI taxonomy): domain Eukaryota; kingdom Metazoa; phylum Arthropoda; class Insecta; order Lepidoptera; family Tortricidae; genus Choristoneura; species Choristoneura fumiferana. The sequence continues at coordinate 12,337,327 of NC_133483.1, read as the reverse complement.
TTAAAAAACGAGCCTACCAATTTCTAAAAGGGTTGGCAACGCACCTGTGATTCCCCTCGTGTTGCGGGTGTCCATGGGCGACGGTGATCGGTCTCCATCAGGTGACCCGTCTGCTCGAAAAATGTAAATGAAATGAAATAAAATGTTTCGTAGCATGACATTAACCTTTTCTAAACTACTTTAAACTCCTCTAGACAACCAAGATGTGCCTCACTTGAACGACGCTAAAACAGCATGGAAGTCAGCTTACCCGTCTGCTGATTTACCCATTTTTCCCAGTTCGCAGCGGCAGTGGGTGGCTCTGTAGAATGGTGCGGGATAACCTTTACCATACGTCTACCAAGCCTACAGAGCGCGCCCGCCTCCTTGCCGTTGCGAAATGGGAATCTGGTGCTTGGCTTCACGCCTTACCATCCACAAATACAGGCACTTTTCTTGATGACAACACATTCCAGCTCGCTGTGTGTCTCCGTTTGGGAGTGGCTTGTGTTGCCCCACATCGCTGCCATTGCGGTATGCAGGTCGACTGCCTCGGCCACCATGGACTCTCCGGCCGCAGCAGTACTGGACGCATCCCGCGGCATGCAGCCCTTAACGACGTCATCCGCCGGGCCTTGGTCAGTGCCGGAGCACCAGCCGTTTTGGAACCTTCGGGCTTGGTCCGCGACGACGGCAAGAGGCCCGACGGCATGACGCTCATGCCATGGAAAATGGGACGGCCGTTGGTTTGGGACGCCACTTGCGTCGATACACTCGCGCCGTCCCACCTTCCATCTACAGCCAAAAGGGACGGTGCCGCTGCAGACTCTGCGGAATGCCTCAAACGGCGCAAATATGTAGGCATCAGTAGTGCCTACATTTTTGAGCCGTTTGGGGTAGAAACCATGGGTCCTTGGGGTTTGAGTGCTTTTAATATTTATAAATCATTGTCGTCTAAATTGATTACGGCTTCGGGTGACCAGAGGGCTGGCTTTTCTTAGCACAAAGATTAAGCATTGCCATACAGCGTGGTAATGCTGCCAGCCTTCTGGGCACCTTACCACCTGGCAGTGATTTTGGGCAACTTTTTTATTTATAATTTTAGTTTGTATGTAGTTTTAGTTACCTTTATTTTGTTTTATGTTATACAAGCATTGTGAAGTTTTAATTTATAATAATAATAAATATACCATTTTTCTATTATTATTATTAGTTTCATTATTATTCTAAATCTTGATTATTCATTTCTTTGACATTATAATTATTCAATGACATGCGATGAGCCTACCTACGAAATATTTTGCGCCAAATAGGTACTACTCGTAACTGATTGTGACGAACAATCAATTAGGTATAACATTTACAGAGTGATTCGGGAGACGTGAGCAGGACTTATCCTACCGGATTCATTTAATTAAGGCTATCATATCATGCCAGTATTAAAGAGATTAATTGTGTGTAAATTAATTAAAAAATATTGTAACTGATCCATTATCAGTTACTGAGGGTGTAGGGTTGGTCCTGCTTACGTCTCCCGAATCACTCTGTATATAATATAATTATATTATAATCACTTACTTTCTGATAGTTAATGATTTGATATGATTTTATGTTCTCACCTACCCTCAGTTATAATATAAGAACACTGCACTGCAATTTATATGAAAGGCAAATTACTTATAGGCTTATAGTTTAAAGTCCCTACAAAATAAATAAGTATCACAAAAAGTAAAGAAGTAATAACAATTCAATTAAATATATGGTTTCAATTGTATATAACTGGAGTTTTTTCGTCTTGTCATGTTCTGTCGGTGTGTTTGAGAATGTCCTGAATTTCTGTGTGTGGTGGCAATGGCAGTCTACGTTCACAGAATCCCAGCTCCGTCCTCGCAGCCAAGGGCTTTACTGTGCCTCCTTGAGCCTCTCACCTTATGAACACTGCTCTTATGACTGAGATCTGTAGGTACTTTTACTTTTAGCCAATAAATTATTTGAAAATTAGGCCTTTCCCCATTTCTCATTTAATTTTGATGCTGTTTTTTTTAAGAAGTTGTTATATTCCGCGCCCAGGGCTCCGTCACAGAAGATGACTAAAGGAGTAATTGACGCTCTTAAGTCTTCAGCAGCACGGTCGTATTTAGAATGTTTTTCTTGACTATGTCTTTGTGCGGTTTTTTACAAAAATAGTTTTTTTGTCAAATAAACATCCTTAAATGTTTTAATATTAAAATTAGGGGTAGACTTTGCCTTACTTGGTTGTTCTATAGCGCGTAGACGGCGGTCCAACTGCCTCCAGTGTAGATCAGCGACGCAGTTCCCTTGTCCTCGTGAATCTTGCCTCTGGTGTCCTTTGGTAACGGCGTCTAAAACTTCGCAGGCAGTGAGGGAACACTGGGCTTGAGTCGACTGTAAAACTAACCAATTTCATTGATATTATTCATAGGAATTATCAATAGTATAGTCATCTAAATAGTTTTAATTTTTAATACAAGCTCTTTTGGGGTTCCGTACCCAAAGAGTGCCAACGGTACACTATTACTGAGACTCCGCTGCCTGTCTGTCCGTTCGTCTGTCACAGGGCTCTATCTCTTGAGGCGTAATAGTTAGACACTTGAAATTTTCACAGATTATGTATACTGTGGCCGCTATAACAACAAATACCTACTAAAAACCGAAAAAGTAAATATTTAATATAGAAAAACGTGATTGTTTTGCCGTTTTTTTGCTAATGTCTAATGTTGTATAGATAATGGTACGGAACCCTTCGTGCGCGAGTCCGACTCGCACTTGGCCGGTTTTTCTGACTGTACTTTTTGTTGAATATACCTACTTGCATTGTCATCCAACTTATATATGTAGGTATACCAAATTTCAAGACAATTCGACCACTGGAAGTGAGTCAAAATGAATTTGCATGATTTGACCTAACAACAACAAACAGGGTAAGTTGAATAAATTGGTAAAAACGCCACAACATGGCCGGTCCTGTGCCACCCGCATTCGTTATGCTCGTGAAGTACCGAAAGTATACACAACGAATTAATGAATGACATAGAGGGTGACACTCTTTCCTGGCCGGGATAACACCGAAATGGAAATACCGACCCTGTTTTTTGTGTAGCTGACAGGAGCTTCTATCCCCATAGTGTACACGAAAAACAGGGTCGGTATTTCCATCCCGGTATTATACGGGCCGGGAAAGAGTGTCATCTATGTACACGATGGGAATATGGAAAAATAATGGAACGGTGACGGGCGTGGCCGCGAAGAGCCCTTCGTTGGTTTTTAAAAACGGCTTAGAAAATGACTTTGCAAACTCTATTCAGGGGGCCTACCATGATCTTTTCATAAACGATCCAAACGCAGAGCAGTTCAAGTTAGGCACCTAAACTGAATCGTCGAAATTGGTACCACGACGTTTATTTCTCAGAGCTGAGTCTCAATGGTTTACAAGTGAATGAAAGACCGATATTGTCTCTGGTCCGAAACTGAAACGCTAAGTCGCGAAAGGGATGCCGCTATATGCAAACCAAATATTGTATACTAAAACCTCTTTATTTTGGAAAACCATAACTCTATGTCATTATCCGTGTTCTTAGCAACCGTTGTGTTGATTACAAATAAAATGTTTACGCTGTCACTAATCCACGAGTCTCTTTTCTCACTGAAAAATTAGTTTTATCAATGAGGAGTTAAGAAGCACAATGTCTGTGAAAAGTTATAAAACTTGAATAAAAGTTTAAAAGTTCTTGAAATTTAAAAATATTCCAAGTAAAACACTTAAAATTCCAAAATAATTGATAGAATGAGTAACTTATACTGAATCGCTAAATTTGACACTGAAGCGATTCAATTCCCACTCAAGTTAAGCGTCATGGTACGAAAACCGCTTGAAGTGAGTGAATGAAAATGTCTGTATCGCTGTCGCTGAACCGTGCTTGAACTGAATCGCAAAAGTAACGTCGTGGTACGAAATAGCGATGCAGTTCAGTTTAGAGCCTAAACTGAATCGTATTAAGAGAGCATGGTAGGCCCCCAGGCCTATTGAATATAAAGCTTAACTGGAAATGCATTAATTTGGGGCAACGATAGCCTAAAGCGAAGGGACGAGCTGTCACTCACCCACACGATGTTTGAGCGATGATACGCACGTAGGAACGCCCTTCACTGAATATGAATCTACTTACACATAGTAGGACATATGTAGGTATATCGTATAATAGATAAACGTATGGTATTTGTTAATGAATTGCTTTACCGGATGTAAGCTATTAACTTTGCTCTTTAAGGTTAACAGTTTATTCCACCAAGAGGGTAATAAAAGATAAGATGAAAAGTTAGAAAAAGTCTCTTCAAGTATGTATACTGTCTTGGGGCAACTTAAGTCAAAACATGTCGACACAAATTATGAGTCGACGCTTACAATTCTTCAATATTTTGTATAAATTAATATTAAAAACCGGCCAAGAGCGTGTCGGACAAGCCCGAAATAGGGTTCCGCAGCCATTACGAAAAAATTAAGTAATATTTTTCTAAGGAATATTCCAAGTTTAAGTGTGTCCAACGGATGGATTTTACGGGATGACTAGGGGATGACCGTAAAAGTAACAAAATTTGGAGTTGAAATAAAAATACAAAAAGACTCCAAAAACCAATCTTAATGGAACCCTTATAGTTTCGCCATGTCTGTCTGTCTGTCTGTCTGTCCGTCCGCGGCTTTGCTCAGGGACTATCAATGCTAGAAAGCTGTAACTTTGCACAAATATATATGTAAAATATGCCGACAAATTGGTACAATAAAAAATAAAAGTGGGGGTGATTTTTTTTCTTGTCGAACCTTGTAGTGTGGGGTATCTTTGAATAGTTCTTTTAAAACCATTAGGGGGTTGCAAAAACAATTTTTCGATACAGTGATTTGTTTGCAAAATATTCTAAAAATAACTTTAAAGTGCAAATTTTCATTAAAATCGAGCGTCCCGGGCCCTCTAAAATCTAAACCGGTGGGTGGAAAAATTTGAAAAAATTCAGGATGGTAGTAAGTATATCAAACTTACAAGGAAAACTATAACGGTTAAGTGTTCTTGAGAATTATAAGTAGTTTAAGAGTAAATAGCAGCGTAAAGTATAAAATATACCTAAACTTGGAAAATTACGTACAAAATACGAAATCCTTAGAAAATATTACTTATTTTTTTTGTAATGGCTACGAACGGAACCTATTTCGGGCGTGTCCGACACGCTCTTGGTCGGTTTTTGTAAATCAGAAAGATTGTATATCGAATACCTACAATCTTCGTCGTATTTTACTTGCATTGCATTTGGAGTAAAATAATTTCAAAGGATATAACAGTTTCCTGGAAAATACGTTTTTAAAGTGATGGGCTAAATTATGAAAATTATTTCTGAGAGTTATAAAATAAAATTCCTCACAAATTTTGGCACCAGTAACATAAGCAATCAATATTCAACTTCCTTTTACAGATTGGTTTATCACAAACATGGCCGGCTGTTCAAGTAATAGCCACCCGTTTAGAATATAGCAAGATCAAATCAGTATGCCAATGAAACCGTATTATGAAGATGTTTATTCAATTGCCTGTGCGCTTGATTAAAGTGAAATTGAATTCTCCTCAATTATAATTTGGGTCAATATCTAAAGAAGGAGCAGATGAAAATTTACGTGTCATTTCAACAAAGCTGTACGGCCTGATTGATGATGCTGGAGGAACTTATTCACGCATTTACAATCCGGCGTGAGGCCATCTAAATTTAGTTCAGTAACGGAAGCGTGGAACTCAATACTCTATCTTAATTATACTTACGAATTGAAAATCGATTAATAAAAATTCAATGAAATATTTTAATGCTGAAAGAAGTCATTTCATATTAAATTAATGTTGAAAACAAACAACCAGTTCATGCAAGCTGATTTCTTATTGTTCCCCGTGTGTTAGCGCTACGAACTTGATCGTAAACGGTACTTTCTTCGTGTCAAAAGTTTTATAACTTGGGTAAAAGCAACATATCATCCCTGTGTTGCAGAGGAAGAGAAATAATGTGTACCTAAACAAGATTAACAGAGTTCCAGTGAAAAAGTCCAAAGCAATTTAACTCAATGAAGTAGGTGTGAGTGCTTGTTAACTTAACTCCGGATTCTAATCTAAATGGAATATTTCAAGCGTAAACTTTTCTTTAATGAACGCTTAGAGCCCGTTTTCCCACTTGTCGGGTGTCGGATCCGTTTCGTGTCGGATGTCAGTCATTTCTATAGAAAATCGTGTCGGGCAAGTGTGAGTATCTTCATATAAAAATTTTATAACAAAAAAATTAACTGACTACAAAAAACCATGAAAATAATTTTCTCCCAGTCTAAAGTCAGTGCCAGCCAGCAGGAGTGGACCTATATAGTCGTCTACCTCACCTACATACTATACATATATTGGGCTTCAATCACTCCTGCTGGCTCGTTGCTGAGGCACCGACCGACGTCAGACAGGTAGAAAATTATTTTCATGGTTTTTTGTAGTCTATTAATTTTTTTTGTTAAAAAATGTTTTTCATGCTTTTTAGAGTAAACGATCTAAGATACAATATACATATATAGTTTAATGTCAATTGCTCGTCACCTTTTATGAAAGATTGCTTTTTTCGTTGCAGAATTGCAGAGACGTTCATTATTGAGGACTTGGTGCTTCACCACCCGTTTACCATATGAATTACGACGGGCATAAATTACTTAGCAACTGTGTTAATTAATTATTTTACACCTAATAGACAATTGAGTAAAGCCCCGAATTGCTTTAAGTTTTCTAAAATATTATATTTCTTAGAAAAATATACGATATTTATCACTTTTTACGAAAAAGAACGCACGATCGATCGACAATTTTGGTTGACGTTATTAAGAATTCAAAAAACACACAATATAACCGTCAGGGTATCAGGGTATCATCAGAGCAATAATGAAATTCTTTACAACATAATACACATTATGTATCTGTATTAAACTCATTTCATTAAATTTTGGAAAAGGTTTAGTGAGCGGTTTTCAAGCCTTTTATGAGAGTAGTATTTATACACTTTAAGCAAGTGAACCATGTAAATAATATGAAAAGCCGCTTAAACCCAGACAGCCATCTGTCTACATCTGTGTACACATCAGTTATAGCAAAAGAGCTCTCATCTTAGAAAATCGAAAATACAAACTGGAATATAGATGCACAGAAAAACCAGAAAAATAAGACCAGCGCTGGGAACAAACAATAATAAAAAATAAAAAAAAACTAACAAAAAATTTGGAATTGAAATAAAAAATACAAAAACATTCCAAAAAACCAATCTCATCTTAGACATCCTTTGGATGGGTACAAAACACATACAGTCATACATGAGTATACAAGTAAACCAAAAAAGACGAGCATTTCATACGAGCTAAAAGTTATTTAGAAAATAATGTGAGTACTTACTTAAATAAATTAAAAGTCATAAAACATGTCTAAGAACCATCGCTAGAAAACCTACTTTCAAATAAAAGAAACCGCATTCAAATCGGTTCCCCCGTTTAAGAGCTACGGTGCCACATACAGACAGACAGACACACATGACACACATAGCGGTCAAACTTATAACACCTCTCTTTTTGCGTCGGGGGTTTAAAACTAGGTTTGGTGAAAGATAAATGTTTATTGGTTTTAATGTTGTGGGTTTAGTACATACATAACCCTAAAAATGTACGACCTTAAAGCTGGTTCCTACTTGTCGGATGTTGGACCCGAATTTTAATCGGATGTTCCTGTGGCAGAACATTGTTAACCGATTTCAAAAAAAGGAGGAGGTTCATAATTAGGTTGTTTTTTTATGTTTGTTACCTCAGACAGAACTCCGTCATTTAAAAACCGATTTGAATTATTTTTTCCGTTCGTATAGGAATGCGTTCAATTAGGTCTCATAAACACCCAATCGAGGGAACTTCAAATATTGTAGGGACACCTATGGTAATTTTTTCTTGAAAACATTTTCATGAACATTTGCTCTTAAAAATAATCATTTGGTGAAGTGGAACTGATGGTGAAGACCATATTTGGCCAACGGAGCTACTACTCCTACTCAATAACAATTACTTTGAATTTTGGTTTGGTTCGGTTCAATTTTAATTCAATATAACAAAGTAGACCTATTATTTTTTTAACACCATAAATCAGTCCAATAACTTTGAAAAAAGACATTATACACAGTAGAGAATAGGCGATTTTATGGCTTAAAACCGATCTCTTCCTGCCTACCTATCTCATATTTTATTTAACATAGGCAAGAAACTTGGTTTTCCGGCGTTTTTGCTGGAACTTATATAGTACGTGTGCGAGACCGCTTAAATTTGACGATGCTTTTTTAGGGTTCCGTACCCAAAGGGTGCCAAGGGGACCCTATTACTGAGACTCCGCTGTCTGTCTGTCTGTCTGTCTGTCCGTCCGTCTGTAACAGGGCTCTATTTCTTATGCCGTAAAAGTTAAACACTTGAAATTTTCACAGATTATGTATTACTGTGGCCGCTATAACAACAAATACTAAAAACAAAATAAAGTTACAAATTAAAGGGGGTCGTCAAACAAGAAACGTGTTTTTTTCAGCGTTTTTTGGTTGCTAGGTGTAGCCTAGCAACGGCTATCTATGTCGTTTGAATATTTACCTTTAAGTTTGCGATTTTAATGATGTTTTATAAAAGCTTCGATAATATAATATCGTGACTGTCTGATTGTGTGGTTTATTCGTTTTTATGCAAAATTTATAAAGCAATTTATGAACCACAAACCTCAATGAAGCCAACTTTGATAAAGAGCTCGTTAAAACCACACCGTATTAATCACTATGTTTACCTATTGTTTTTTACACTAAAGAAATCATACTAAGTATTTAATACTATTTACAAGGTATAAAATACAGTTTAAAATTTATCCACACTAGTCCAGCTTCTTATTATTTAATTACACAACATACGAAGTCCGCCGAATTTCCCGCGAATGAACCGCGCTGACCGCCATTTTTTTTTTGAGCCGCGTGCGGCGCGGCAATGGCAATGGTTTCAGAAGCAAACACTCAGAACCCAAGAGGATGAGAATTAAAATTGGATTTTATTCAAAATACTTGCGCAAGTGCTTACAATTTCGGCGTTATTTTTAGAAGCTTTTCTTTAGCTTGCCCTGTTTGTTTATTTATTGTTTGTTTGAGTAAAATCTTGGAAGCTTAATATAATCCACTTCCAGTAGTCCGATCGACTTGAAATTTGGCATACTTATGTAAATTTGGTGACAATACAATAATCTGGCAGTGACATCTTGGTGGTCCTGCCAGGATCGTCTCTGCAGGAGGGAACTCCTCAATAGTTAATAGTACCGACTTGAAATTTGATACAGATAATGTAGTTTAGAGGACAATGCAAGTAATGTCAACAAAAAGTACGAATGTAATGAAAGAATGCCAAAAAAAGGTTGTATTCAAAATGAAATTGTTAACAAAAACTTATTACAAGCATTATATTTGTTTGCAGTGTAATGTAACTATGTTTGCTCGGGTGGAATCTTTCAACTCAAATTTGAAGTGGATATCTTCAACCGATTTAGCTGAACTTTTACACGCATGTATAAATACGATGACAATGCAATATTATTATAACATGGAGTTCTATGGAGTTGATCTGATGATAAAGCTAGCGGGTTACCATAGCAACTCTGTGATAAACGACACGACCGCATCGAGTTTGGACTCGTTTGTCGTCTTGACGAGTACTTTGGTAACCATGGGCATAAAGTACAGTCGGCAAAAAAAAACTTATATTAGAAGAATTTTAAGAAAAACTTTTACTTAACTGTTTACGGAACCCTTCATGTACGAGTCCGACTCGCAATGCCTTACTATTTCAAGTAATATGTAAATAGAGATAACAATAAGCAACTGTTATATTTTGCTGTTGTTATATTACCTACGGCAAAGCAGCAACATGTTTATAATTGTCTTTTTTGACAATAGCAATAATTTACCAATCACAATGCGATCAGGCTTCGTGGCTTTAATACACCTGGGGCACTTTTACCCCTGAAAATCAAGTACGCTTTTGGGAGGGCTTAAAATTACATTTATGGTTGTCTTAGGGCGGAAGATTAATGTATACCAGATCGAGCCATTTATTCAAGGTCCCGCGTAAAATGGAGAAATTAAATTACCCTATTTGTTATAGAAAAGAAGTAAGTCGAAGTAAACGATTATTGTTGCATTTTGTAAGTCTAATAAGATGTCGTTCTCTATAAACCTTTCGTAGTTTCAAGACTGACAGTCAATAGGTACGTGGCTCATTGGCTCCTATCTTCCGGCGGGGTTGGTCATGCGTTGACGTTGCCATTGACTAACGTTGAGACACCTGACTCAGTATTTGTTAAGACAATCAACTCTGAAGTGTTACATTATTAAGGGTAAGATGGAAAATTAAATAGAAACCAGAATTTTTCACCAAAATAATCACAAACTGATGACATGGGCACCTTGGCTTTATAAACGCAGAAATCTATTATAGGAACATTTTTTTTTATACTGTCTACTGTCTACGGCTTGCGTTTGGCCAGAATCACGCCTGATGGAAAGCGAGGATGAGGCCTACGATGGAGCACGCTTGCCTAGTAAATGCTCATTCACCCTAGACTTGAAGGCGGCCAAATTGTAGTGTTCAGGAAACACAGTCGCAGGCAGGGAACAAACAAACAAAGGAACATACAAATTATAAGTAGGCATTAATTGTATCGTACCCAATTTCTAAAATTTTCTTGCAATCCCACATAAAACACACACAAGGAAATTTTACTATACCCTTTCTAATAAACTAAAAGCAAATTTTACCTTCACTGAAGAAGAAATATAAAACAAAATATCTTTTGCTTTGTATCATCATGATCACTCCACTGACCGCACAGAACGCATTCTCTTCACTAACGATGCTTCATATTTGTTATGTAGCAACTATGCAATAGTGAATGATTTTCTCGACTATTTATTGTTTATGTTATGCAATAAGTATTTATTTTATTTATTTATGTATTCGGGCACAAACGGTACAACAAAACTCAAATTATAAACGATTAAGTACATCTAACATTGACCAACAAAGTAGTCACTAGGTACTTATTAGTTTCCAATAATAAAAAACAAAAAGGCTACGACTTGAGAAAAAGAAAATGTGCATATAACTCATTCTCAAAAAAATGCCATAACAAAATACTTATTACTATTGACAATCTTATATCTACTTAGAGAAATGCTAAATACTCGTATGTATATCAATGACAAAGAATTTACTGTTATACATTTTACCATTGACATATATTCTACGTAAGTACATATATATCGATGCATTTTACAAACTTGTTTAATGAATGAGTTCGCAACATATTTACGATGAGCACTTAATGGGTACATGAAGCATACAATTAAAATTTCTTGAATTTAGGTGAGGTACCTATTTTTTATTTTTTTTTATTTGAATGGATGGCAAACGAGCAAGTGGGTCTCCTGATGGTAAGAGATCTCCACCGCCCATAAACATCTGCAACACCAGGGGTATTGCAGATGCGTACCTACTCTCAAACCTAATTTACTCAAAAGATACGGGGAGTCAATCTCATTTAATACTCAATATTTTAAATAAAATAACAGAACCCGATCTCTGAACGTGCGCTCACTCTCTTGAGATGAAATTTCTACATCAAAATGTTTTCCATGCAGCGAAGCATATAATCTTCTGTATAAATAAAAATGAATCGCCGAAATGTATGTACGCGCATAACTTCCGAACGACGGCACCGAATTGCATAATCATTTTTTTGTTGTGTTTGTTATTATCAGGACAAGGTTTGTTCGTTACGAAATTTTAAAAAAGACTGCAACGGGGGCGAAGCCCCGAGCAACACCCAGTAAATAAATATATAATAAATAAAAAGTATATAATAAATAAATAAACGATTGATAGCAACTAGTCCCAAAATTACCAAAGCTTATACCTACCTACTATGGATGCTAGGATAAAAATACTTCTAAATATAAATATGTATTCAATACACAAATAAAAATATATATTAAACATCCAAGAGTCGAATAAAAATATTCGTATTCTCATACAAGCTACTCGTACAAAGAAGAAGAAGAAGAGATGAAAAAGGTTTTGTGTCATCCACGTGCTTAGGTGTATTTATTTAAATAAGTTCACGAACAACTTTAACAGCTGTAGTAGTTTGACAGCCGCAACTAAAAAGTTTGAAAGATCCTAAGTAATTTGATTCCATAAAAAATATCAAGATAGATGCAGTAAGTTCCTTATTATTATATCGTTCACATTCGAATTGGGTTAGTGCTTATTGTAGTAACCCAATGATTTGCTGAAATATCACGAAATCAATTTAAAACTAGCTGTTACCTGCGACTACCTTTTCATTATTAAATTCTGAGATATAAAATTACGGAAGTGAGGCTGTTTTCATGATAAATTTGTCGTCATGGACGAGTTTTTATGTAGTCGACTTACGAAACAAAGAGATTAGACCTATCAATAACATTTTCATAATAAACTTGGAATTACCAGCTATACTGAGCGGCAAAAAATCTGGCCCTCAAATGTATGCAGAATCGGTAATTTTGTATGAAGTGTGAGCCAAATTTTGTACCGCTGAGTATATTTAGGTGCCTCAGGTGACTCCGTTTTTTAATAACGGTTGTTTTTGTAACCTACATCGCATATTGTGTTTCTTCTGTTTTCAAAAGTATGTGAGTATAAGTGTTGATTTCTATATTTATCCATGCTTAACTATAGCGACTAAAATGAAAAGAACAACTATGCATTCTCCTTGACGGACAGAGGTATTTTTTTTTACCTTTATCCATTTCATTTAGCGTAGTTTCGTAATCGTTGTTCATTGTTCCATCGCTAAAATGATCTGTATAAAAAAATTGGTGCGTTATTGCGGCACGACATCCACAATCCCTGCTTATTCTCAATTAACCAGTTAGCTAAATGAATTACGTCCGTCAATACAGTAGAAAAGAGAGCAAGCTTTAGGGGGTGCTGGCTTTTGCTTATGGACTGAATTGACAACAATGAATGAATAGGCATCGTAACACATCGACGTCGGTTATTGTACTCTCTTAATGAACACACAAAGCTACCTCTCAAAAGTAAATGGAGTTTTTTTTGCTTTTGGCACTAGAGAAGGCGAAGATTATGAATAGTAATCACTATCGTTTTTTTTTTGGTAAGTAAGCCTTTTAAAGGAACGGTTATATACATGAGCTACTAAAATAATACGTGTAACTTATGACAAGAACAGAGGCCGTATTGCCTAACGTTTCTGAGGCTCGCGATCGCAATCAAATGACAGATTTCGCATACAAAAACTGTCACTCAGTTGTGATCGCGGGCGCCAGAAACATTAAACAATACGGCCCCAGAGGCCGTATTGCCTAACGTTTCTGGCACTCGCGATCGCATTCAAATGACAGCTTTCGCATACAAAAACTGTCACTCAGTTGTGATCGCGGGCGCCAGAAACATTAAACAATACGGCCCCAGAGGCCGTATTGCCTAACGTTTCTGGCACTCGCGATCGCATTCAAATGACAGATTTCGCATACAAAAACTGTCACTCAGTTGTGATCGCGGGCGCCAGAAACGTTAAACAATACGGCCCCAGAGGCCGTATTGCCTAACGTTTCTGGCACTCGCGATCGCATTCAAATGACAGCTTTCGCATACAAAAACTGTCACTCAGTTGTGATCGCGGGCGCCAGAAACGTTAAACAATACGGCCCCAGATGCCGTATTGCCTAACGTTTCTAGCACTCGCGATCGCATTCAAATGACAGCTTTCGCATACAAAAACTGACATTTGATTGCGATCGCGAGCGCCAGAAACGTTAGGCAATACGGCCTCAGGTCAATACTCGTAGTTCCAATTTGTCAGATTTTTGAGAGGTAGGTATATTGCACCACAGTTTCTGGCCACTGTCGTCCTCGCAATAAGAACTAGATCATGGTTATGATAATAGGCTAAGTTTTGTTCAGATATCCATTATAAATAGTTATATCGAAGAATCGTGTTTTAATAGCTTTTAGATAATTTTATGTTGTACAAGTTATACGGGTTCTGCCCTTGCCAATGTCGTAAAAGGTCGCATTCGCTTTGCTTTGTTTATTTCCTCGAAATTTTATTTGTGGTATCTTTAGGTAAGTTTTCATAGTTTAAAACTTGGCTCAAAATAGATTGGTGGAGAAATAATGTTGTATTTGTGATTCTGTGTTCAGCATTCAGTGTGTAATATCTTTATCGTACATAGCAACTTTACCTACTATATGTACGAAAATTTTTTTTCATTTAAAATGCAACCGATCAGGGGACAACGATCTGGATCCCTAAAACACAAGAAATTCCAAACACAAGTCCATAGGTAATCAAATAAAAATAAATAGAAAAGTCCATTAATGTTTGCGTAACGAAATAAAAAATAAGATAAATAGAAAAGCTGAAATAGCCTCGTGGGGCCTGGCGTGAAAAAAATTGAACTTTACTTGATTGACATTCGGTTCAAATTATGAAAACGGACATTTTACGTCGGGCCTCAGAAGTTAAATTTATTTCAATTTGGCCCTCAAGTGATCGTTTTGTGCTTTAACGAAAAATCAATTATTCTGAAGATGTGCCCCTAAATCTGGCTGTTCACATTAAAAGTTCCAAAATAAGCAGCTTTCAATTTCTCTTGATCTTGTGGTATTCAGTCGAATGTGCTCACAATTCATCGAAATCGAAAGGGTGCGTTCAATCTAACCACTTTTAGCTAATAATAAATTATAATAATAATAAAATCATTTATTGTCACTGAAAATACGACAGGTTACAAAATTAAAAAAAACATAAGCAGGTGGCAATGGGCTCAGGCTCAGCATAAGCTGCGAGCAAAGGAAACTTGCAGCGCTGATATTCAGCTTGCGCCCGTCCCACAGCGTAACAATTTTACTCTAGAGCCGGGTAAGGCTGCATTGTTGCTAGCATATTTTTGTCACTATCAAAAATATGCTAGCAAAATTTTTTTTAAGAACAAAAAAGAAAATGAGCATGAAATAAAATTAAAAAGAAGAAGAGAGCTAACTTTATTACGTTCTATTGGAGCATCAATTTCAGGGGTTGTCAACTAAAATTACTCTGTGCATGTGGAATCTGAACTAAAGAAAACTCTAGCATTTATTTCATTTACAATCTGCTCGTTTTGTATGCCAATTCCAATTTATTTCACTTTCAACGAAAAAGTTTTATGTAGCTCAATAAGAGCGGTACAATACAACACCAATTTTATTTCCTAAAGTAAAAAATGTATTCTATTTTTTTAAATCACCATCGGCACTCATCGATTTGCATTCATTGCCAGCTCCTCGAATAGCAGAATCAGTATTCAATGTACATTCGAGGAAATGAGTGAAGGCCACTAAACTTGTTACTACCTTATACTTTTCACTAAAATGCAGTACGCGGCGAAACTGTAAAACTCGAATCATTCAGGCTTTACTTTGTGGAGGTCTACAAAAGTACCTATTTATATCAATGATTTTTTTTTCACTTCATATGTACCTGTTAGTTTGATTACTACTTATAATGATTGTAATTTATGATAATGAATGCATTTGCGTTTCGCCGTGAAAGACAGACAAACATACCTACAACCACACAAACTCGCACACTTACGCATTTATAATATTAGTATGGAAGTATGGATTGCGAATACTTTACTCACTGCTAATGAATCTACTGTTAATGTAACCAATTAACATTACAGGTGCTTTGGTTTATATACTGTAAGCCTGTAAATGTTATTTATAAATAAATTAATCAATGTCTTGACTATAGGCACTAAGTATGCTACCAACTACGCCGCGTTACCCTCTACGAATCCATCGCATACCTACGCCAATATGCTACACTGCATGCGAGTACCAAACGTGAGACTGAGCAAGCGATTTATATTAAAATTAAATTGATAATTCTGCTTAAATTTACTAAGTTCTTAATTATAATATTGACATAACTCTTCAAGGTTTAAGCATTAGCATTAATTTAGAAATCGGGTAAACATTCGAGCGTGTCCACCGCCGCCGCCTGTAATCGTTTTATGTCATAAAACTTACAACAAATTCACTGACTGGTATTAATTATGAAGTTCGATGAATATTTATTTTGAACGTGCCATCACTTTCACAATAATCATTTGAATGAATTTAACAAACTTCCCCGTCTGCCTCAAATTATTTACTAACAAGGATAGGAACTAATCCCGGCTCTCATAATTTTATATCTAAGTAATAAGTATTTTAATATACTAGCTTTTGCCCGCGGCTTCGCTCGCGTTAAATTTGGGGTATCACAGATTTACTTTTCACGATCCTTATTTTCGTGTTTCAAATGATTTTTTGGCGGATTATATTTGCAAATTTTCGAATTTAAAAATCAACTTTGATGCCCTGTTTCACATATTCAGGTCAGGGGTGTAATTTTTTTTTGCCCGCGACTTCGTACCTTCGTGACATAGGATTCCCGTAGGATAGGAATAAGTGAATTCAATAGAAAACCACTTTGTCCGCGATTGAACTGAAACAGGTCTCTATTATTTAGGGTAGGTATATATTTTTAAAAAGCTTTCACTAATAGTTTTTTTTTAAATCAGCTCAGTTGTTTCAGGATTACCCCCAATAAACAAAGAAATAGATAAAGTTTAAAAAGACAAAAAATCCTTACTTAGTGCACTTCTATGATCCTTTATCCACTTACTTACATGTGTGCCAAATTTAGGTCTGTAAAATCTGTAGTTTAAGCTACGCTGTAGCTGTCTGTCAGTCAGTCAGCCAGTCACGGTATTTCGTAGCACGGTATACTGTTTTATAGGTATGGATTTTTGCTACGTAATGAGTTGATTGGTTTGGCGTAGGTAGGTACTTAATGTGTCCAAAATGTTAAGGAGTTATACCTTTCAGCATCAGCTCACATGAATAACCAGTAAGAATACAACTAAAGGTATATACGTGCATGTGGATATTATGATATCAAAATAAACTTCCTCGAACTCCTAACCGTTATGGAGTTTAACCTTTCATCATCAGCTCACATGGATAACCTGAAAGAATACAACTATCGGTCTACTATACGTACCTACCTATAATATAAAAAAAATGCTCAACTCCTAACCGTTAAGGAGTTTTACCTTCCATCATCAGCTCATCAACATAAGATGATGTCTATCAGACGCAAATACTTAAATAGCTTGAGAAAATATATGAAAAACGTAATGCGTGCCTACAAGTTTTGAGAGTTGCCCTCGATTTCCTTGTGATCCCGTCATCAGATCCTGATTTGGTGACAATAGGGCCATCTCGGGAGAACACACTTTGGAATAAAAAAAGAATTTTTAAAATAAATAAGAAAAAGCAAAATCCCGTTTTTGCCTGTTCCCGTAATAATTTTCGGGAAACGCTCTCTTAAAGCCCCCTTACACTCCCCAAGGAACCCACTTGCCAAATGTCAGCTTTCTACGACCAGTAAAACGAAAAATCTCGTTTTTCCCGTTCCCGTAAGAATTTTGAATAGTCCTCTCTCAATGCTCCTCTACACTCCTCAAGCAATTTACATGCCGATTTTCAGCTTTCTGCGTCCAGTAAAACGAAAAGCCCGGTTTTTTCCTTTCCCGAAGGAGTTTCGGAAAATTAGGTACTTCTTAATGCTTCCCTACACTTCTCAAGAAACCAATATGCCAAATGTCAGCTTTCTGGACCAGTAAAGTAAAACGAAAATCCCGTATTTTCCCGTTCCCGTCAGAATGTCGGGAAATCCATTCAGTCGGGAATTTTAGTTTTCTACGACCAGTAAAACGAAAATTCCTGTTTTTCCCCATTCCCGTGCGAATTTTGAAAACTACTCTCAATGCTCTTCTACACTCCCAAGCAATCTACATGCTGATTTTCAGCTTTCTGCGTCCAGTAAAATGAAAAATCCCGTTTACTCCTTTCCCGTGGGAATTTCGGGAAATTATCTCTTTGATGCTTCCCTACACTTCTCAAGCAACCTACATGCCAAATTTCAGCTTTTTACAACCAGTAAAACGAAAAATCCCGTTTTTTCCCGTTCCCGTCACAATTTCTGGAAATCCTTTTGTTCTGCTCTCCTACATTCCCAAAGGAACCTCAATACTAAATTGCAATTTTCTACGACCAGTAAAACCAAAAATCCATCCTGTTGAACTGAATATAAAATCTGTGTTTTCCTTATCCCGTAGGAATATTCGAAAATTCTTAAACTTGTTTTATACTATTACGTATATAATCACCTACTACTTCTGTGCCAAATTTGAAGAGTCTAGTAATTATAGTTCACAGGATTTAGTTGAACTGAATATATAAATCCCGTTTTTTCCTTATCCCGTGCGAATTTCCAGAAATCCTAAAAACTGTTTTTTACTGTTATAATAATCTCTTCACCGCCCCAGTCATCTAGTCGTGACAGCCAATGGAATGCCTCACACGCCACGGTCATCTATATGTCGGCGGCCGATCGTAAAATCCGCCAGATCACGAAATTCCTAGGCATATCGTGAAATGGCGCCATTTCATGATATGCGTAAAAGTTGGCCAGGCATATCACGATGTGCCTGAGAAACAATACGGCAGATCGATTAGAGCAACGCATTCATCGATATTCCTAGCTCTATACCGGGATCATCGTGATAAGTATGCCGAAAAAAAGAAAAATATAGGTACCTACGACGAGCGAAGCGAGGACTGGTTAGTATGAATTGTGACCACAACGCACGAGCAGAGTGAGCGAAGCGAGCGTGCCGCGGCAGTGGCCGACGAAGTGCCAGAACCGATATGACGGCGTTTCATGATATGCCTAGGAATTTCATGATCTGCCTAAACCATCTCTAGGCAAATCGTTAAACGGTAAGTTTTGAACGATATGGCGGATGTCCCTTAAACAATTCATGAAATGGCGCCATGTCACGATTTGATTTGAATTTTTCTAGGAATTGCGTGATCTGGCGGATTTTATGATCGGCCGCCGACTTATACATGAATAACATTCAACTCGAAATTAATCCTTCCAGTTTTTCTTTGGCGTACAGAGTACGTCACTTCGTTGGCGGTGAAGAGGTTAAATCCGATGTATTGCATTCCTTTTGTCTGAGTATCTCGGTAGTTTAGTCTAGTAGTCTTCAATAACATGTTTGCTGAAAATTAAGCTTCTGTTGGCAATGATAACAATAAAAATATTTGCGTTATTCAAGCTCTTAAAATCGCAATCAAATATACTATAACATTTTTAATCACATTTTATCCCAAACAAAATCTTTATCGCCTTTATTTGCCTCCAATCACTAGGAAGTGTTTTCGGTCAATTGAACTTTATGAAAATTGTTTTTAGTCAAATGAAAAATAAATACGCCTCAAATATCTTGTAAGAAATTTTAAACAAAAGTTTTCAGGAACAGTTATCTAATACTGAAATTAAATAAGAACAAAGAAATTAAAGTAAAACTTTATGAAAGTTGAATTTACAACGTCATTGCCGAAAAAAGAACATTAATTAAAGACATTTTTACCCAATGTTGTTGACTAAAGGGTGGGTGTATGATTAAACGAGCGGCAGTCGCGGCCGACACAGCGACGCGGCACATCGCATCCGCGACCCGCGCCCGAAGCCTGAAACTGAAACTTTCAGTCGCGCGCCTCCCGCCCAAACGCGACGTAAACTCCTAACAACATGTGTTAAACAATAATATACTATTTCGCCCTCAGCACAATAAATCAACAACAGGAGTTTGAGACTACTTCTGTGATTTATTTCAATTTACTACTCATTTATTATAAGAGTAACGAAATAAGGCTACTGTATCATTGCTAACAAGTGGATACATTAAGTGATAAGTGTTAGTGTTAGATGTAAAAAGAAACTAAATTGCTATTTAGCAGTAATAAATGTGATCTTTTAAAGTGAATAAATACGTCGAACGCTAAGTGTTCCATGTGCACACATAAGTGATATATGAAATTTTAAAGTTTGCACGAATAATTTGTTTATGAAGTGGCAAGGTTGAAAAATCTGTTAGTGTGCAATGTCAACTTCAGTAGTGAGTATAATCGTGCTAATCGCTCTGTAAATAAGCTGTAAGTCAGTACCGGGCTTCGTGGCTCGTGTGTGTCTTGTGTGTTATCACTGTGGGCCGAGAAAGGCCTCGTTGGGCCAAGAACAAAGGATCTACATCTTATCAGCTGCCGCTATCCAGCTCTCCGTCGTGACCTCTTCTGTCTTCACAATGGATTCTAGGCAAGTCATTTTGGTATGCTAAATACTATTAACATAGTTCTTATCATAGCACACAGTCGACAGTAGGAAAAGTTCTGCAACCTTTTTGTTTCCAGATTATTTCTCTTCATAATAGCTGAAATAGTACACTTCGATTTTCTTATTTCATCATCATTCAAAGATAGTTTTCATATAACTTTATCTTTTAGTAAATTTAACATTTTACAACCTATTTTGACGGTGGTAATTTATTATTATTTTATCTTGGAATCTCTTACTACGAAGTATACCTAAATGCCTATACCCCAAATATATGCCTAATGCCTATTAGTTTTAAATAATATTGATTATAAATATATATGTTAGTCTGTAAGGTATTTATTGTATGGGCCAAGTTGCCCGAAATAAATGAATTTATTATTATTATACCAAGTTTGAAGTTTAATTGGACGCAAACAAATAAAGCGAGGTCAAATACATTTTTTTTTATTCGACTGGATGGCAAATGAGCAAGTGGGCAAGAAATTAGAAAGACGAAAAATCAGAATCACCAATGCAACAAGCAACAGCGTGCTGAGGAGTGTTCTAGGAAAAAATATTTTCACCTCAGCAGCTCAAACAGGCAGGTTTTGCTATCAAAAACTTTTTTTTTTAATTCTAGACGGTGCTGGTTCTATTCTCACTGAATTACAAATATTTGAACTTCACTTTGATCCGGAACTTTCACTTCAACACGATCAAATGTCAAACAATCAAATGTGTTGATTACAATCTTAAATTAAACTTATAGTAAGTTTATAGTAAGTATTTATAGTAAGTATATATCTAGAATAAATTAAATGAAAAAGAATTATTTCCAAAATGTCAAATTTTTTTCGCTCTTTTAATAAAGTATGCAACCTCGTTGTACGAAAGCCGCTGCTCTTATTTTTTAGGGTTCCGGAGCCAAAATGGCAAAAACGGAACCCTTATAGTTTCACCATGTCTGTCTGTCTGTCTATCTGTTCGTCCGCGGCTTTGCTCAGAGCCTATCAATGCTAGAAAGCTGTATTATTGCACGAATATGTATGTTAACTATGCCGACAAAATGGTACAATAAAAATTAAAGAAAAGATATAGACGTAAAGTGGGGGTGATTTTTTTTTCTCCCCAACCTTGTAGTATGGGGTATCGTTGGATAGGTCTTTTAAAATCATTAGGGGGTTGCTAAAATAATTTTTAGATTCAGTGATTTGTTTGCAAAATATTCAACTTTAAAGTGCAAAT
The DNA here is from genome assembly GCF_025370935.1 of Choristoneura fumiferana. Classification (NCBI taxonomy): domain Eukaryota; kingdom Metazoa; phylum Arthropoda; class Insecta; order Lepidoptera; family Tortricidae; genus Choristoneura; species Choristoneura fumiferana. The sequence continues at coordinate 12,315,710 of NC_133483.1, read as the reverse complement.
TTACATTAAAATCGAGCGTCCCCCCCCCCTCTAAAATCTAAACCGGCGGGTGGAATAATTTGAAAAAATTCAGAATAGTAGTAAGTATATCAAACTTTCAAGGAAACTATAACGGCTAAGTTTGCTTGAGAATTATTAGTAGTTTGAGAGTAAATAGCAGCCTAAGGTATAAAATATACCTAAACTTGGAAGATTCCGTATAAAATACGAAAACCTTAGAAAAATATTACATATTTTTTCTTAATGGCTACGGAACCCTATTTTGGGCGTGTCCGACACGCTCTTGGCCGGTTTTTTTAGTAGCGTTTCGTATACTGCCTACCTCTTAGAGTTGGAATAAATATTTGTCAAATTGAATGAATTTGTAAATAAATCTATTTATGTTTATTTAATATAAATCCTAATAAAATCATATTTAAAGAATTAATAACATTTATAATAAACAATACGTTAAGTGTTCAACCTTTTTAATGACTCAAAGATGAGGCTTTTTGTTGTATTAAAAAATATGACATATTTTACAAGTAGTTTTATGTTCAAATTACAATGCATGTTATAAGTATGAGATTTGTATCGTACCTACTGGACACTTTTTCATTCCGAATTCAAAATCTCTCTACTCGCCGGAGATTTTTGATCATTGTCTGGCATTCTTAACTTTTTGCTGACTCTTTAAAGATGTAATGGCGACAGTTCGTATAATTTTTTAGTAAAGGTTTTAAATGTGATTATTAAGTATATTTGTTTGTTAATAATCGGATTATTTATATATTTTTTATATTGTTTGTTTTGTAACTGGGTAAGTATATGTGATTTTATTATAACCTATGTTCTCGCTGCTGAGGTGAAAAGTTGTAAGTGTACCGTCACACGAGACCAAAGTTCTTTTGCATCTCGTGTGTTTGAGTCCCTCACTGCTTGCAGGATTCTAACCTAGAATCCTGCGCTTGCTCGAGATTCAAATTCAACACTCGCACCAAAAACAACTTTGCGCTCTTTTGTTGCACAAATAACTATTGAAACCAACAGGAGGACAATATGCTATTTCATTTACATTAAATGTAGATACCTACGAGTAGATACAGTTAGCGAACAATTAAGAAATACAAAAGAAACGAGTTTTTTGGGAATGACTGCGACAGGTTTTTTTAGTGACTGCTCGATTTAACGATCTGTGTTTGTCCTGGCTGAAACGATTTTAAGTACTTTTCTAGATTGTTACATTGTGGAATATTTCTGTTTTATTTTATAAATGTTATTTAAACTTTCATCAAAGTCGCTCTCTTATTTATTTATAGTTAAATTTCGCGGCCGAATTTTTTTGGGATGCAAAATTATTGTTGCTGGCCCGTCTTCATCTAGCTAGAAAATATAATGGATTTACTATTTTTTTAATATATCTATTTTTTTATTACGGATATCTATACTTTAAATACCTATTTAATATAACTTGAACAAAGTATAAATACAATAAATTGGATCACATTAATTTGAACAATTGAATTAATGCATTATTTTGTTCGGCTTTAGCTGAGCTAGAAGCACAAAATTTGTATGACACTAAATAATGATAATTTTATATGTATAAAACATTGTAAGTATTAAACGTTACAAGCATTCACTTATAATTCTCCGTCTACTCAGAGACTTAATAATTTCGAGAGTTTTCTAAATAACATCAAACGATATTACCTAAATTTTGTATCGTTTACTGTTATTAGTCTTATTTATGAGGAGTAAAGCAGGCAGTAAAATGGTTAAGTGGTCATTAAAGTAATGCTTCCACCAATGATTGAAATAGAAGGCTGTGTGCCTAATAGTATTTTATGCAACAGTTGTATAATAAGGGTCAAAAAAGTTGAGTGGCGTGATAATTCAGTCAAGAAGAGACGCCACGAGCTTTTTTTTGACTTATTTATACAACGTTGCATACAATATTTTTTCTACGACTATGTACTTATTAAATAAAATACAAAATTAGAGAAAAAAAAGGAAGCTTATATTTCTTCATAGGTACTCTAGTATAAAGTAAGGCGAACGTAAATATAAAATACACAACAACAAACTAGTGAACGATAATTACAAAATTTGTCTAAAAATATGTATTTTGTTTACTTATGTTGGCAGCCATGAATTATGTGCTTACGGAAAGTTTTTGTTATTTATAAAAACCATATTCTGAATTAAGTAAGTGGCTGCACCTTAGCCTGCCGAACGAACGAATTAAGAAAAAACAGTAAGCGGTTTTAGCAACATTACGATACAGTGCTGTATGGGGAATAGACATATAGACTTTTCCAGAATCTTGTTATGTATGTTCTTATATTACTGTTCGTGATAGTCAAGTGAAGTAAAGCACAGATAACAGAGTAGAAAAAATAATAAATGTATGCCTAATATTTAGTTAATCTTGTTGACATTACATTACCAACCACTTATTATATATGGGTCTATATCGACTGGTCGAAAATTGGTTTACGTGAAAAAATTTCGTAACTTATTTTTTGGCATAATAACGTTAATGAACAACGAAATGTCGAAAACTGTTTGGTCAAAATTGTTTTTCATAATATGTTTTGGTCGAAAAAATATTATTATCGCGCGCTGTTCCCTAGGGAACTGTACATTTTCCGGGATAAAAAGTAGCCTCTGGCCCAAAAACTATCTCTATGCCAAAAATAACGTCGGTCCGTCGCTCCGTTTCGACGTGAAAGACGGACAAACATACGAACACACACACTATCGCTTTTATGATATTTATTAATTTGGGAAACAAACAGCATATATATTACGCAAAGCAAATTTTCAAGCAAATTGACAAACCAAAAAATTAAAGTAACAGTTTAAATTTATAATAGATGTGTTATGTAACTAGTTTTTAAGTTTTATTATATGTATTTATACATGTAATTAGATTTGAGTAGGTGTCGTACCTATATTATTATTTCAAGTAGGTATGTAAAAAATCCAAGTAATAGCTATTTATTCACTTCTTTACCAGTGCAGATACAAATTGATTTAAATTCATAGAAAACATATATATCTGCATGCGAGAATAAATAATTATCTTTTTTACACGCTCTAGTAACCTATTTCGCGCATATGCAGTACGACTGAAAGGACCATAAAGTGCTTTATGAAAAAAAAGAAGTATGGAAAAAAGCCTATCCTATCCTATAAGCCTAACCTATGTCCTACAATATTATACCAAACAATTACGACCAAAAAATTTTAGGACAAATATTTTAGACCTGCGAAGGGTCACTTAGCTATATACAAGGTGTTTAATTAAATAACTGAAAACCTAAAACACTTTTTGCATTGTAAGTTAGTTTATTGCATTTATTTTTGAATACCTTCATTATTTTAAAAGGTATTCATGTGTTTTGTGCAGTCAGTAATTCTACTTCATTTCTAACTCTACACTCATGATTTGTATTTCGTCACTACTTTAAAATAAACTTGTACGGTCAGCATCAAAAGTAGCTGGTTACTTTTTTACTCTGTCACATTAACACATTTATGAATCTTGTATGGCTCGAAGTACGTGGTTGTAAAACGACAAAGTATAAAAGTAACCAGCTACTTTTGATGCTGACTGTACCTCAAAATAGATAATTTTTCTGAGTGAACTAAGAGACGTCAAAAACTCACTCAGAGTATTATCAAATAGGCAATAAAGTGTACATAAACATACGAGTACAAGCTCTTTTAAGTATTTAACGTGTGAAGAACTTTCTCTGCTAATTCAAGTAACTTTTCAGGAAATGCATAAGCAGATTTCGGAAACAAAATTTGACAGTGGAGATAATACCTAATTTATTTAGGGAAAAGGTACGTTTCAACGTTAATTGCCACCAATACACCAATAGCAGCCAACCTTGACAGGGGTGAAGTTAAATAACAGCCAGTGTGTTAGTTTTCCCACGGTTCCCTTTGTTTCTGTTGCTAGAGAATTCAAGGGAATTATTTGTCGGCAAACAGTGGAATCCGATACTCTGATCCCACAACTTTACGAATCAAACTAAAGATGCTAAGAAGCCAGCACATTTCCTTACAAACAAAGAAGAAGCCAAGTATTTGATCGAGATAGTAAACTTAACACGGAACTTGCGTGTAATAAATCACTAAATAGGTTCCAAATGATTATGAGACAAAACGTAAACAGCAATTAAACACGAGTCATATATTTATTCGTTTCGTTTATTTGATTAGAACTCAGTAGATAAAATACGGAACTAAAATAGCGTGTCGTAAAGATTCTCATCTGTTGTCTAATACCATGTTATCTAAGATAAACAAGTACTGCTTCTTAGCTGTAGCAGCAATAGGTTTATTTAGATTTCTAATGCATAGGTCAAGCAGCCATTCCGTTTATACATACGAATTGTTACAATGTAGTAGCCAAGTCTTTGACTGAGATCCTAATTCATATAGTTTCATAGATTCCAGAGGAATGGTTCTTTAAGAAGTTGCAGAAAGATAGTAGCGTTAACATATACCGCGCAGTATCTACTCATTCTGCAATCTAGTTCTCAGCTTTTGCAAATACCAAATACAAATATTTTGATGATGAACTCTGAAAACTCTTTATTTCCTTATCATTGTTCTACTTTTCAAACGGTATCTCACTTTATTTGTTACCAAAATTCACTACAAGAATTTTTATTATTGCGTTTTGGTAGTTAACGTCTTACAAAAATGACTTGTTGAAGAAAACATTAGGTATAATTTAATTATGAAATCGTCCAACTCATGCCGCGTTTAAATCTATTTATAGGTTATTATAGTATAGAGAACTAAGAAACCATCCGTTAGTTTGTTCATTAGATTATGACTTTGCTGCCCTTATAGGGTGCGGTTTTACCGCGTTTTTATATGCCCGTTCAAGGGCAAAGCTTATTCGCGTTGGCTATGTCTATGACGCTCTTGCCTCATAGGTAGTGGGTAGTATAACGTTTCAGAAGCATTTACTTGATTATGTGACATCAGTCAAAAGTTCGGCAGTCAGCGGCATAAAAGCCAGCAAATGAGTTTATTTAGCTGAATCATACGGAGGTTTAAACAGGCGAGCCCACGTACATGACGATGGTTCACGCGGCATTCAAACCATTCCTAAATATATCTTGATTTTTATATTAAATCACATGTTCTGCTGGTCCCGTGAAAAGAAATTAGAAATCTGTTTCTACTTAAACAATAAGCTCGTTAATTACATTAACGAGCTGCTGCCGAAGACTTCGCCTCCAAAGAATACATTTACTCGTATAACTTGCGCGTACACTATCCGATTTAAAACTATATCTATAGAAAAAAAAAATTTTTTTTCACGCTTTTTAGTGTTAATAATCTAAGATACAATAGTTTAATGTCAACTGCTCGACACCTTTTACGAAAGATTGCTTTTTCTGATGCAGAGACGTTCATTATTGAGGAGTCCTGATGCTTCACCACCCGTTCCATTTTACCATATGCATTACGACGAGCATAAATTGCTTAGCAACTGTATTAAGTAATTGAAATTCAACCCGTGAAGTACTTGTTATTGAGTAGTAGCTCTGTTGGTCAAATGTGGTCTTCATCATCAGTTCCACTTCACCAAATTATGATTTTCAAGAGCAAATGCACGAGTTACTGCTAAATATATCCAAATTACCGTAATACGAGGCTACTTTGCCCCCCACTGGGTAACTATGCTCCAGTTCTGTATTTTGTTTAAATGTCTTGCAGGTCGAAGTCCCGGTACCAGATACACTTCCCAATAAAGTGGCAACACTGTACTTCAATTTTTGCTTCGATATTTTCTTTTCTTTTCCTGTCAGACGCCGTACAGTGATAAGACAGAGTGCAATGATAATGATGGGGTAAAAATACACCAAACGCCTCCTAGTATGAATTATGAATGAAATTAAATTCAGTAGCATAGTTACCCAAACGCCGGGTAACATTTGCTCCTAAATTAAAGTCTTAATATATATATTAAAACAACATTATTACGTAGTTTAAGCAAGCCAGCACGATAGTAGGGGTAGCATAATATTTTTTTAAATAAAACAAAGATTACGAAATTTGGAGCAAAAATTGATGCAAAGTAGCCTCGTTTTGCGGTACCATAGGTGTCCCTACAATATTTGAAGAGTTCCCTCGATTTCGTTAAGATCCGATCATCAGATCCTAATTTGGTGCTTAAGGGACCTAATTGAAGGCATTCCTAGACGAACGCAAAAAAAAAATCAAATCGGTTCATAAATGACGGAGTTCTAACAAACAAAAAAACAAAATACAACCAAATAGATAACCTCCTCCTTTTTTTTGAAGTCGGTTAAAAATGCCGTCATGATCGGTTGTGTACTTTAAGCGTGAAAGGGTAACAAACAACTAGGTATCAAACAAACATAGGCACTTTCACATTTATTATAATTTAATTATTTATTTCATTTTAATTGTTACCTAGTTATTGTTAGTAAATTATAACTTTTATATTCTAAACTTTGTTGTATTTTAATGATACTTTTACTTACTATATTTTTGCTTTAATGATCCCTATTGGAGAACGAATTTTATTTTAATTGTTGTTTTCATTTCATATCTTGACATTTTTAGTATTTTTTAATATTAAACTTATAAATACCTTTACCTTTGACAACTTTAATATAAATTCTTGTAACTTAGTCTTGACATTTATACGTGCAAAAAGCCTTCGTCAGGTCGTAAGTAAGACCTTAAATAAGCACAACTTCCAGTAGAAAAGGTTATGTAAATTTCTTAAAAGTCTTAACGATTTACTTTTCTTCTTAAAAATAATTGCAGTTTTATTGCGAACAAAGCCGACCCTTGAAGGCTTTAAGGGATTAAGGGCACCGAAAAAAGATAGCACTTAAGCCTCTACAGATCAGTAAAAATACTGTCATCCATCAGTCCTTGATAGTCTTTAATTGAGTCCACTAAGTAGTAATTGCTATGAAGCTTTTTTCCGCAGACAGATATTTAATAAAGAAATATTTTTTAATGAAATTAGACATTGCTACAATTAAAAATTTAAATTATGATGTTTACAGATTAAGAACAAAAAACTGACTACGTTCTATTCATCACAGCGAACAGAGGGTTCCATAAACATGATTTACCTATCTAGAAAAGGAGAATTAGAGTTCCCTATTATATACTTGCGTTGGAAGCCTTTCATTCTGGCCAAATTTCACGATTCTCGTTAACGTGAGGGGGAGATGGAGGGTACTAGTAAAGTTGTGTAATTACTGGCAGTAAGTAACAAAATATGCTACATATTTAAATGGCTACCTATATTTTTGGTTGCATATACTTTTTATAGCTCCGTGTTACAGAGTCCGTTAAAATATTTAATACTAATTTCAGCTTTGTACTTCCAACGTTTTCTGAAAAAAAAAATGGTATTGAAAACAGGCTGATAGTGATAATCAACTGTTTCATACATTTGTTGTATAAAGTAGCACAACCTATCGATGAGTAGATTAGATACATACGCTGAATACTCGTAAATAATAGAGCTTGAGTCCCGCACATTGCATTTAACATTGCGTACACGTATTAAAGTACGCGTCAAAAATAATATTTCCATCGTTTGTAAAGAATAATGGTGAAATTACAAAAACAAACAAAAATAAACTCGCACATTTTATTATTTCGTTTGTTAATTGCGTGTTTATTTGTTGTTGAATAATAAAGTTTAAATATAAAAATCTTTATACGTGTTGAGAAAGTACGAGCGTACTTAACCATAATCTAAAAGTTGTCGCTAAAAGTACGTATTGAATGTTTTGAGCCTATGGTGGCAAGTAGTCCCTTCTTATTTACGTTTGATTTTAACAAACTTTAAGGGTGAAACCAGACGAGCGTAATTTTTTGAAAATATGTAGACTCATTTTGAGTCGCCGTGTGGCACAAACTGGACTTTTGTATGAAACCGAATGCAGCAGAAATTACGCGACCGAATATACGCGGCTCACGGCTTAAAAAATTACTCTCATCTGGTTTCACCTTTATTTAACTAACAACGTTCGTATGTTAGTTTTATTTACGTAGTGTAATAATTTGAAAACCCATTTTCGAGCCATTACTGGTACAGTCACCTGCATTAATATCTGCCACAGCGGAGCGTGCAAAAATATCTGACACGTCCTACCGGCCCTAGAAATAGAGTCGCATCAGATATTTATGCACGCTTGTTGTGTCAGATACTGGTGCTGGTGACTGTACGAGTATTAATTTGAAATTTTGTACACGTAACTTAAGTTAGTTACTCCGGTAACAATACGATAGTATTGTAGTATATAATAGTAATATGGCGTGGGCGTGTGCGTATGCGTGTGCATGTGCGTGTGCGTGTGCGTGTGTGTGTGTGTGAGTTTTGTGTCATTATAGCTCACAAGCAATAGGATTAATAGTGTAATATAAGGCGATAGTACGGGAGGTGTTCAATGAGACGATAGCTGTAGTTGTGCGTAAAGAGAACCTCCTTATTAAATCAAACTTAGGTTATATACACTATGATTGTCGCTGATACAAGCAATATGCGTTTATGTAGCAGTAAACTATTGTGTTCTGCTAAACACTGAAAGTGGCTAATTGCCATACTACAATAGAATGCCTGTTTGAATAATAATAATGTTGAGATATTACGCAATATCTACAAGCCGTCGAATTAGTACGTGCTGACAAGGTACTGACGCTAACTTTCAAGTTATAAGATGACAGGTGCACAGTTTAAGTCAATTGTTCACTCAGCAACGAGTCCCGAAACATATCGAGCTAAACTCGATTTAAGACGTGTGTTATGCGGTACAATACGATACGAGTATCATTTAATATGATATGAGTGAGTATCATGGTAGTTTCATGTTCAAAACAGCAACGACTCCGTTTATTCTACTAGTGATTCTTTCTTACAGTTGATTCAATACAATATGAACTTACTTTTGTTTTATTCCACTGTCGTAGCGTAAATTAAATAAGCATTTCCGTGTCTGCTTGGTTCCTCAACCCCAGAAAATAGCAATATGAAACTATTTTTATGACAGCTAAATACAAAATTGCATACCGCTGCTTTAATTTAATAGTAACACAACTAAAAAAATATATATATAGTCAACGTTTATATATATATACATTGACTGCAACAGTCCTATTAATTAAGGATTAGTAGTTAATTAATGAAATGTACGTGTATTTTTTTATTGAAATAAACAGCTTTTAATTTTTATTTTTTTTTTCAAAATTTAGCGGCAGTACAGTCAGCAACAAAGATATGAATACAGCCAAAGTGCAAAACATATGTATACACAACCGTAATGTTCAGGCAATAAAGCCCTGTATACATATTTTTGGCACTTCAAACGTATGCATATTTTTGTTGCTGACTGTATATTTTGAAATATGTCTATATTCAATTAAAGTTCAATTTTAACGCTTCCTTTATTTTGGATTGTGTCACTATCAAGTTATCAAGCAACTAACTAACAACGAACTATATCCTTTCGACGGACATTATACCATAAACGGAAAATACCAACTGTACGTAAAATACCAAATACTGATAATACCACTTCCGTAAAACGCCAACTTCGTAAAATACCACAATTCATCCATCTGTTGTAGTTACAACCGCTCACCTAAACGCTTAGGTAATACCATTTAAGTACGGAGAATACCAACTATCACTGTACGATCATACCCAGAATACCATCTGGTCTTCAGACCTGTTTTTCCAATCCGATCAACTAAACCGATCAAGCAGTTGTTCAGAATGGAACTTTTATCTTATTTTGTACAATAAAGAGTTTGTTCCTACATGGGTACGTACCTAATCAAAAGACTCTTTGCTTTCAAGTAAAATGGAAAAACTGATTCTGAAATCATAAGTAGTTTACTTGGAAATACCTAAAAGAAATCAGCAGATACGTTTGTAACTTTTGGCAAACTATTGAAGTACTCGTAGCTACTTACAATTAAAATATTTTTGTTACAGCACCACGAGTTCTACTCAAGATGATGAAGCCGACTGGACGAAAAATTTTTTGATTGCGGAATATTTAGGACAAAATGACACGAACAGTACTGTGGGTAAGTAAGTAAAAACGAAAAAAATTACTATCTCACATCAAAAACTTGACACTCGTTTGTTTAACGAAAAGTTGATAGAAAACTGTCGATGTGTAGGTACTTAACTAAGTTTTTGTCCTAAGGATACATCAGTTTTTTATACCCAGAGTTTTGTCTTAATTTGGTTTATTATGTAGCCTATAAAATATCCCAATGCTGGGCAAAGGCCTTACCTTTTCTCCGTAATTAATTTTCATTAACAGAAAGTTAAATTTTATTTCTTAAAACTTTTGTGTTCGGTTCGTAGCTGTTCGGCTTAGACAAATATTAAGGGAGAGCATATATTATGAAGTCATTATATTTATTATGTATATAGTCTATAGTGTATTCAGCATAATTACGCAGTTTACGAGCATGAGAAGTGAAATCGTTAGTAGATTGTATAACAAGTGCGAGAGACGTTTATATATATCTATCCGAGCCGCAGGTAAGATTTATTATTAGTTAAGTCGATAGTAAAATACTCATTTTACTGTGCTTTTCACTTTGATTGCAAGGTAATTTAAAGCAATAGTGCAAATAAATGTTAAGGTATTATGTAGGTTTAATTTTGCATGTATATGTATAATTGTATATGCAGCCACAAACAGCATATAACGAAGTTTACAATAATGACAAGGGGTAACTAAATTATAATTGCCATTGTACGATTGTTTATTTAGTACCTTAGTCGGAGGTAGCTATTTAGCTTCATGTTTGTTATCGATATAAACTAACAAACTACAAATTACCTACCGTTTAACTTTCTCGGGGTCACAAGCGATTTTGTGACCATTATCGTCTCTTCTTACTTAATGTGGAAGGAAATGGATATATATAGTCCTCCTTGCCGTATCCGGCGACAGCAAATCCGTCAATTGTCCTTGTCCGGGTTGTGGAAAGCTCGGATGTGGCTCGCAAACCCAACTTAGTCCGGTAAATTCGATCACATGGAGCGTAGTGAAGTTGTCCGGAACTGTTGTGTGTAAGTGTAGGAGGGCCTTGGTCGTATCTTACGCATTTGACGCTTAGCATCCAGGTCCTCCAGAAACATCCGTTCAAAACGTTTGACACTATTGCCAACAGTAGAGCGCCACTCTGTTCTCTGCAGTGCAGGTTCCTCCCGACGATCACAAGGTATACCGCAAGCTGTAAGGTGGCGTTTGAGGACATCTCTATAGCGCAGAAATTGGCCTCGCCGCTTCCGCTTTCCGCACGAGAGTTCCGAGTAGAACACTGCCTTTGGCAATCTAACATCGTCCATGCGTAAAACAAACACACGCATATTTTGCATAAGCTTTACTATCATAAGGTCGCGGGTGAGCAAGAAAATTCTTTTAGTTCATTTATTTAGTTATGTTTTTTGTGGGGAAACTTTTCAAGAGAGATTAATGAATAGCATTACCAAGGTTTACGGATGTGTCAAGTTATTTTTAAAAGAGTGCTGTCTACAGCGGCAAACTAAGTTTTAAAATCACTAGGTAGCAAAATTTAAAAAGAAGTTGAAATTGATTACAGATTTTAGGGATAAGCGTCAATTGATTATCGTGTAAACTGTAGTATTTTTTGTTTAATATTGTGTTTCTTTTATTTTATTTCATGACAATTTCTGTGATTTCATGTTTTTGGTTGACATAATTATTTTGTTTTATTTTTTATTATATTTTAGAACAACACTAAAACCTCAAAAAGTAATCTCTTGTAAATATACTCAGCAGCACAAAATTTGGCCCACTGCATACAAAATTACCTATTAATGCATACATTTGAGTGCCAGATTTTTTGCCGCTCAGTATATTTTCTTCGATATGCTCGGAAATGTCCGCCTAACTGTCGCAAATATAGTACCTACGCGAAGTTCTTCCTTATAGAATGCCAAAAATTAAAAAAAGAGTCACTTTGTATGAATTTCCATTACTGTGTAGTTTTTTTACTTTTTAAATGCACGTTGTGACTAGGATAAGTCAATCCAAACATCCAAATATTCGTGTGAAGATCAAATTCATTCTACTGTTTTTTTTTTTAATCCTAGACTGAGATTTAATTTAAAAAGAAACGGCGTGTTTAAAAATGTCTCAAACAGTTTCATTCTTTTTTTTAATATTTCGAGTTCAAGCGCAATTTAAATAGCGAAAAAAAAGGTAGCAAAAGGAAATTATCGAATTAAGTAAAAAGCGTTCAGTACCATTTTAAATAGTAATTTAGCTATAAAAAGCTTAATCGCATTTAAATTCATATTTTAGTTGATATAATACAATTTTATTTTTATAACGTTTTAAACTTTCGTGATTTTCACTCATAGTCAAAATACCACAAACGGGACTTATCTCGCTAAAACACACGTGTAATATTTACCTCGACGTTTCGTCGTTTTACAGTGGCAGTCTATTCGTAACCACGGCCATTGTAATGTGGTTGAAACGTCGAGGTAAATAATACAATTGAGTTTTAGCGTGATAAGTCCCGTTTGTGGTATTTTGACTATCATTTTATTTTTAATTAAATTATTATTTGTAATGAAATGGCATTATGAGTCGATTCCGTAACTATAAAAAAAAACAAGTATCGCGGGAAAGTAAACGGGCGAAAACTTTAACTTTAAAAACCGTGCCGAAGCATTTAATTTAATAGGTATTTTAACAATTTTGCTTTATTTCTTCGCATTATTGGAGAAAAGCACTATACAAGTATACATGCCTCAGCGGAAACGGCAATTCGTGGATTCGTATTTATTGATGGACTCAGCATTATATGCTTCGTCTGTCAAAATCTCATCTACGAATTGCTTTTTCCCGGCCTCGACAATAATGTACCTACTATTCATTCATTAATAATATACGTAAAATAATACGTAAATCAATCAATAAGCAAATTTTTATTACATCGTACTTGATTTCACATTTTGATTGTATTTTAGCGACCTTTTACTGTCATGCTTTTGATATTCTGTTATTAAATGGTGTGTGCTTGTGTTTTTGTAAATTATCAGTGCGCTTCCTAAATTTGGTAGTGTTTTTCCAAAAATAAGTCGAACCAGTGTATCTCTCCAATTTAAAATAATGTTGGGTAAATCTAGAGCCATAAAAGATGCAATAAATTGCTAAATCCCCAGTAATTTTTCGTAGTTGCTTGGATTTTTACCGGGAAGCGGGAGCGCTCACGCGTTTTCCAGCTTACTTACTTTAATTTACGTGGGAGCAGAATATTTGTATTAAAAAAAATACCAGAAACTGATTTAAACTAAAAAAAAACATTGAACATGCTTAATAATAATGAATATTTAAACACTTATTTCAGGTTCTAACCATAATTACATTGCATATTTTACAAAATCGGTCAATCCATCCATTGTTACAGAAACTTTGTACGACGTGCCGACGGGCATGATAGTGCTGCTCTCGTTCCTCTACGGGACGATATCGGTACTTGCGGTCGTCGGCAACTTCCTGGTGATGTGGGTGGTTGCCACGTCCCGTCGCATGCAGAGCGTCACCAACTGCTATATAGCAAACCTAGCGTTGGCTGACATCGTCATAGGGCTGTTTGCTGTGCCATTTCAGGTAAGCGCAGGGTATAAATAACTTGCAGTGTTACCATACTGTCGATTACACAATCCATAAGTAGTTTCAGTAACAAAAAGCCACATCTATCGATAGTATCGATACTATCCGGGTAAGGCCGCCAACTTTGGCACTTTTCTATGACGTCTAAAATACAGTTTTTTTTGTAAACTTATTTATTATAATATACATGTGATTATTATCTACCATGGCTACACCACAAGTCAACGTTGAATAATCAATGCACATAGTGAAATACTATGTATTTTATTTATCAAATAATGAAGAACATTTTTGTATAATAAAATCGTCATGTTTTTGGTACCCTGTGCAATTTGAGGATATTTTTTTTAAACAGCCTATGTACTAACTAGTTAGTAGCCAATTATTTAGATCTAATTAATAAAGTTCTTTTACAAGTTTTATAATTATATGATAACGTACTTTTGCGCAACTTAGTTTGCGCAACCTTATTCATTGTTTTGATTTATCAGTAATTATACTAACACTAACTAGCCGTTAATTGGTTGATGCCTCTACGCCTGGCACAAGAATTATGCTTTCTGGTCCCTGTAGGCTGACAACGTGTCTGCAATACACTATAGCGTTGCAGGAGACCTACTTGTTCGTTTGCAACTTTATTTAATAAAAAAAAAAATCATGGTCAACTACTTTCACATCTCGCTGGCTCCATGTTGATTGGCGGTCTTTTATTATAAAGTAATATAAAAACAAATATAAAAAAAAAACGATTGACTACCTATTGGCAATCCAGTTGGCTGCCGCCGACCTTTCTCATAGTGATCTTGTATTTAAAATACCACCTCTGAATAAATTATATGCGACATGAGTATTTAAAAAGAATAGGCTCAACACGAAAACAAAATATTCGTCCTATTTGACATTTAAACGAACCTCCACATATTATTTATCCATGGAATATTAAGAAGCCCGTCAATGCGTTTATATTTTCTTTTCACTTGAAATACAAAGTAAAAATACCTCATAATGTTGAAATCCGTCCAGCCGCTTAGGCTACAGCGGGGATCAAAGAAATGGACATACATACCGACATACATACATACATACATACATACATACGCTCGAAAAACATAACCCTCCTTCGGGCAGTCGGGTAATAAAGATCGATCGTTAAGTTTGTGAAACTTCTGATAGGCACGCTTTTTACCCGACTGCGAAGGGAAGAAGGGTTATGTGTTTGGCGCGTATGTATGTATGTATATTCCTATGTCCTCTCGTAACTACTCAATGCCTGAACCGATTTTGATAAATGAACGTCATTGGATTTGTCTTGATGACGCAAGTGAGACTGGGTACATGAAGTTCTTAAAAAATCAAAATGGCGGATTTTTGGCGCCAAACTGTAAGTATTCAAAAAATGATTTTTATTCAAAAACTATCGAGTGGGGTATCAAATGAAAGCTTATAATTAGCCCATTCTAAATATATATGGTTTATAATCGTTTTTATATACCATTTTCACAGAAAAGTGGGAAATAAAATAATAACATTGACGACGGATGGCTAAGTGGTTAGAGCACCTGACTACGAAGCTTGAGGTCCTGGGTTCGAATCCGGCCGGGGCAGATATTTGTGTGAATAACACGAATGTTTGTTCTCGGGTCTTGGATGTTTAATATGTATTTAAGTATGTATGTATCTATATAAGTATGTTTATCCGTTGCCTAGTATCCATAGTACAAGCTTTGCTTAGTTTGGGACTAGGTCAATTGGTGTCAAGTGTCCCATGATATTTATTTATTTTTAATAAATTAAAAAAATCAAAAAACCCGACTGCCTTAAAAATACTAAAAAGAAGAAAACAAGTCTAGTGGGCTAGAACTTTGTTAAGTAGCTAACTTAAAGTTCAACAGTCGGGAGCCATTTAAATAGTGACGCTCAAAAATTATTACCTAATGGGTCCCGACTGTTGAACTTTAAGTTAGCTACTTAACAAAGTTCTAGCCCACTAGACTTGTTTTCTTCTTTTTAGTATTTTTAAGGCAATCGGGTTTTTTTTACATATTCTTTCATCAGACCTGTTTTTCTACTAGATTTACCATAAGAAATGTGTTGGTTTCTGTTTTCCTTATATTCAATTTCATTCAACTTCACCTGTCCCCATTGGACGGTAATCAAATCTTGAAAGTCAATTTTGAGCCCCACTTCCCGTTATTGGATTCGGTTGGTTAAGATTTCAGACACGTAATCCGAGGACTGTATAAAGTTTATTTAACTTATTGAGTGCTATAAAGAAGCAGCGGGGGTCAGAAAGAAGATACATTTTAACTGCAAGTGTTGTATTGTACATATTTATTAGAATCGAAGTACATAATCAATAAGTATTTGTAGCTAAGTAAACGGTGATATCTGAAATTCACAAATTGATTGATGATTGATAAATTGATCGCAGTTCAAAATATTTATACGGCGTAACGATTCGACGAAAAATTATGATTATGAAAAACTTGAGTCTAATTAAACAAATTGACATACTCGTATTTCAAAATAATGTTACATCACTTTGTATCCATGAAGAGCAAAATCCATACCAATATTATAAATGCGAAAGTGTGTGAGTTTGTATGTTTGTCCGTCTTTAACGTGGAAACGGAGTGGGGGATCAACGTGATTTTTGGCATAGATATAGTTTATGGGCCAGAGAGTGACATAGGCTACTTTATATCCCGAAAAAATGCACAGTTTCCGAGGGAACAGCGCGCGATAGCCGAATTCCAGTCGGGCGAAGCCGCGGAAAAAAGCTAGTTTATTATAAAACCACGATAAGAATAGGGTCGGTTATAAAGTCATTTCGTATCTATTTAACGTAAGTATATAAAACAACAACAACTGTCAGCTCCATTCCTAGTCTCTAATAGGATCTAATAATACTCCAATCTTCTTCTTGTCTTTGTAGCACCATACAAAACGCCTAATTCAAAATGATGAAAAAGATTGTTCAATGAACATAGTTACCCAAACCACAACCCAAAATATTTTTTGTGATTCACGTGCATTGCATATAAAGACTTAGGTAAATGGACCTGGCAACCAAAACCTAAGGTGATTTATAGACTCCCCTTAAGCAGCTTTAACAAAACAAAGGAGTCACGAGAGGTAAAGAAAAGCTTAATGTTGTAGGTAATGTTATATTATTAAATTCTTCCCTAAAGAATTTAGGTCTCGCTGGTGTTAAGACACTAATCCGTATATTTATGTGTGCTTTGCCGCGCCTCGCCTATACAACTTAAAGGGCAAGGCGTTTCATAAGGGTTTTATGAAAGGTAGCGGGGAATGTAATAATATGAAAATGGTTAAGTGATTGAATACCTAAGTCACAATCTGGGATCTAATATTAAAATGAAATAACTAAGTATGCGTGGGCTTCAGCAACAGAGAAATTATAGTCATTTGAAAAACTACGGTGGCATTCAGTGCTCTACTTGGATGTTCATATCATATTACAAGGACTTCTGGGACCGAATCAAGCAAAGTAAACTTAGTAAACTTGTTACGCTGTGTGACGGGCGCAGGCTGAATATCAGCGCTGCAAGTTTCCTTTGCTCGCAGCTTATGCTGAGCCTGAGCCCATTGCCACCTGCTTATGTTTTTTTTTTATTTGATTGTGTAACCTGTCTTATTTTCTGTTGCAATTTATGTTTTTTTTGTAATATTGTTTAAATTACATCGTCGCGTATTTTGTATAATTAAGTCCCAAGAGCAGTAGATCGAACAAAAATAGAGAATATGCATGGAACATTTTTCTCTTGTATAATCTAACTTGAAGCCGTGGTGGCCTAGTGGTTTGACCTATCGCCTCTCAAGCAGAGGGGTCGTGGGTTCAAACCCCGGCTTGCACCTCTGAGTTTTTCGAAATTCATGTGCAGAATTACATTTATTTTGATATTTACCACGAGCTTTGCGGTGAAGGAAAACATCGTAAGGAGACCTGCACAAACCTGCGAAGCAATTCAATGGTGCGTGTGAAGTTCCCGATCCGCAGTGGGCCCGCGTGGAAACTATGGCCCAAGCCCTCTTGGCTTTCCAGTTAGTTGATCTGTTAAATAATGAAATTTTTAGGGCTTAATAAACCACATTATGGTATAGGGGGCAAACGAGCAGGCGGATCGCCTGATGGTAAGCGATTACCGTCGCCCATGGACACCTGCAACACCAGAAGAGTCACAAGTGCGTTGCCGGCCTTTAAGGTAGGAGTACGCTCTTTTCTTGAAAACTTGAAGGTCATATCGGTCCGGGAATACCGCAGGCGATAGTTCATTCCAGAGTTTCGCTGTGCGAGGCAGAAAATTTCTGGAAAACGCACAGTAGAGGACCGCCAACCATCTAAATGGTGAGGATGGAAGTATTGTCGCGTAGGTCGGTGGCGAAAGGATGCGGCAGGGATCAACCCGAATTTTACCCCCATTAACCCCACCCCATTTAACCCTTAATTTGGCAAGGAATAAAAATATCGAAATAAGGTTAGAATTATAGTTTTTGGGGTAATTATGTTGTCATATACACGGTAAAAATAGTAAAAAAATCAAATGTCAATAGTTTTCAGAAAAACGTATGTCAAGTATGCTGGACGTTGCCAACTGGGCAGAGGACAGGACAATTGTTTCAATGTCTAGTATACTGGCCATTGCCAAAGATATGTAGTTTCCCGATTATTTGTTTTTAATCAAACAAAAGTATACAAAATGTAAAAATATTTATTAGAAAATCACTTTAAAGAATCTACAGACTTACAATTGTTACATTCAGCTTATTTTAAAATTTTCTGTCGAGAAAAAATACAAAAAATTTAAAATATTAACAATTTTCTGACAATCAAGACTGATAAACAAGTACTTATCACTAACATGAGATCATTTTTATACTAAACCTATAAATCTTCTTCTATACTTTTTGAACCAAGTCAAAAGTCAGTCTTTTAAAATGAGCACAATGGACAAATCTTTTATTTAAGTACAATAGCGGAATGATAATAAATTTAGTATACTTCTACTTTGAAAATAATCATAGGTACTCTCAATGGAAATAATTGAAAAAAAAAGACGCCTTCATTGCCAATAAAAAGTCTAAGTAACTTATCATACCGCTCTTGTAATTAATAACAAAGACTACATTACTTTCAAGAACAAACCGGCTTCCGAAAAGGCTATAGTACCGTAGACCACATACATGCGTTGCGGTAGGTTATACAGAAGACCGAAGAGTATAACCTCCCCTTTGCCTTGCATTTGTGGACTACGTGAAAGCCTTCGATTCGATCGAGACTTGCCGTGCCAAGTTGACTACCGGTATATCGAAGTGTTGAAGTGTCTGTACGAAAACGCCACTATGTCCGTCCGACTACAGGACCAGAGCACGAAGCCTATTCCTCTGCAGCGGGGAGTCAGACAAGGAGATGTGATCTCTCCGAAACTGTTCACCGCTGCATTGGAGGATGCTTTTAAGGTTTTGGACTGGAAAGAACGAGGCATCAACATTAATGGCAAGTACTTCACTCACCTGCGATTCGCCGACGATATTGTAGTCATGGCTAGACCATGGCTAGTCATGTAGACCATGGAGGACCTCAGTGCTATGCTCGCTGACCTCAGCAAAGTTTCCGACCGAGTTGGCCTGAGAATGAACATGGGCAAGACAAAAGTCATGTCTAATGTCCATGTTGTGCCAACTCCCGTAATAGTCGGAGGCTCTGCGCTCGAAATTGTTGACGAGTATGTATACCTAGGACAAACGGTCCAGTTAGGTAGGTCCAACTTCGAGAAAGAGATCACTCGTCGAATCCGACTCGGCTAAGCAGCGTTCGGGAGGCTTCGCAGTGTCTTTTCATCCAAATTACCGCAGTATTTGAAGTCAAAAGTCTTTGACCAGTGTGTGTTGCCAGTGATGACATACGGATCTGAGACGTGGGCGCTAACGATGGGCCTCATGAGGAAGCTCAAATTCACTCAAAGGGCTATGGAGAGGGCTATGCTCGGGGTTTCTCTGCGGGATAGAATCAGAAATGATGATATCCGCAGTAGAACTAAGGTTACCGACATAGCCCGAAGAATTACGAAACTGAAGTGGCAATGGGCGGGGCACATTGCTCGCAGGACTGATGGCCGATGGGGTCAAAAGGTTCTCGAATGGCAGGTGTTCAAAGTCAAAGTCAATGTCAAAATATCTTTATTCAATTTAGGCTAGAACAAGCACTTATGAATGTCAAAAAAAAACCTACCACCGGTTCGGAAAAACCTCTATTGAGAAGAATCCGGCAAGAAATTCAACGAGGTATTTTTTTTTATTAACACATGTGATGCGGAAGGTTTAGCAGGAGATGCCAATAATGGAATAGACGACAGACTGGGTATATTCTCGTAATTTATTTCCCCATTAAGTGGTATAACCTCTCGTATTATAGGTGATAGAAGATTTACTTCACAGTTATTACTTTGGTTTGTATCTATATCTTTGTCAGAATCTTCTCCAAGTAAATTGAGTCATTCCAATGAGGAATTAATAGTAGAAGCGTATATCTTTGTCAGAATCTTCTCCAAGTAAATTGAGTCATTCCAATGAGGAATTAATAGTAGGTAGAAGCGTCTGGAGAAGTGCTATTTCTTCTCAACTGTGTTATTTCTACGATTTAATAATTAATTACCCATTTCTATAACCACAAAACTTACAGGTAACTTTTTCGGTCATTTCAAAGCCAAAAATTTCAAAAATGGCAACCGATTTTGAAATCTTGCTAAGAATGACCGCTAGAAAACTTGTTTTCAAATTAAAAAAAAAACACATTCAATCAGTACACATCGGTTCACTCGTTTAAGAGCTACGTTGCCATAGACAGACAGACAAGACCTACACACAGACACACACATACACACATATACCGGTTAAACTTATAAAAGTAGTTTTTATTTCACTTTACTCATATTTGGCAAAGTGTATTATAATGGACATGACAGAAGTTTTAAAAAAACTACATCATTGGCATTGGGAAGTATGCTGGACATAGCAAAAGCAAGTTAAAACGTTGTGCAGTTGGCAACGGGAAGAATGCTGGACGTAGCAAAAGCAAGTTAAAACGTTGCGTAGTTGGCAACGGGAAGTATAATGGACGTTATACTTTGCAAACGTTAAACACACAAACAGAACGTGTTCTTAATGTCAACTATAGTGAAATATGTTTTTTAATTATTACTTAATATCACAATGGCAATAACTCATAACAATTTCATACAAAACCAAGAAAAAAAACCATTTGTCGGGAGCCCGCTAGACGCGACCTTCCTCCTCTGCATCTTGGCGGCCACAGACGAACACTTGGCGTTCCCACCGGCTTGATAAATTTTTTGGTGAAATAATATTAGCATTTAATTAATTTATGCTACTTAAAAAAAAACTCCATGTTTTAATATTACGTGTAGATTTATTTTTTTAGAATGTCCAGTATTCTTCTCGGTGCCAAATTAAGGGTATTGTTTTAAGAATACTATAGCGTTGCCTAGTGTCCACAGGTACAAGCTTTGCTTAGTTTGATACTAGGTCAATTGGTGTCAAGTGTCCCATGATATTTATTATTATATTATTATTTACTATTGTAATCATTGATTTATGTCGCTTTCTTAAATGATGGTGACAGCCCCATCAAAGTTCATAAAGGTAATTCAGCTTTAGCCTTTGATTAAGATAGAGCGAGATTGACACCACTTCTGCGCCACGCGTCTCTCATAAAGCACCATGAAAATTTTATTTTGCACTGGAAACTAGGAAATGGCACCCCTTGCCATCTAGCGCCTAGAAACCCTCCTCTTACTCTACCCCTAGGCCGTCCCTGGTTATTTTCATACTTCTAACAATGTCTTATTGATTGCTTATACCATTTAAGTACAGTGAACTTACTTACATTCATTTCACATTTATTACCTACCATATATGGGGTAGATTTGGGTTTGACAACTTGTGCGTGATAATGAATTTTAAATTGAATATGCTAAAATAACTATGGTGTATGAAACCTTCCCGGACCAGAAGAAGAATTAGTTATTACCACATAGGTAAGATAACTAACTAAGCCCTAAATATTATACTTGTCTTTAAAAAAATTGGCAAGTTAGTACTCTTCTTGTTATAGCAATGACCATGGATTAGTGAGTACTATCCTTATTATCTTTTGACCTTTGGCACTATTTGGCACGACCCATTTTTGTAAAGCAATGAATGTTTGTCTACGGCGAATAAAAGACACGTTTGTGACACCGTGTGGCCCCGAATTGAACAAAAGCAATGCCTGGCTATTTAAAGCTTGTTTTGTTAATACAAAACGTAGTTTACGCTATCAATATACGGCACGTGTTGTCAGAAGGAGGTACATACGTACGTAATTATATATACTTAAGCTTTAAATAAATAAAACAAAAATACATGAGTATCACGGCACACTTGACAACAATTGACTTAGTCCCAAAGTAAACAAAGCTTGTGTTATGAATACTAGACAACAGATAAACATTCTTAAATATTACACATACTTAAACACATATTAAACACTCAAGACTCAAGGACTAATATTCGTATTCGTCATAAAAATATTTGCCCAGACCGGGGATCGAACCCAGGACCTCAAGCTTCGCAGTCAGGTTCTCTAATCACTGGGCTATCCGGTCGTCAAGTCAAAAGCCAAAGTTAAAAGGAAAGTCTTATCCATATTGTAAGTAAATTCTAATATGGCGTTACGGTGTTACGTTCTTACTCAGTTCATTATGGTCACCAGGATCTTCAAAATAAAACATAGGGTTCCTTTGAGCGGTTGTGAATGTACTTGGGTCAATATTCAGCGTTTTAACCTCTTCACCGCCACAAAACAAACGAAATAACGCGCTCTGTACGCCAGAGAAAAATCAGCGACAAATCAATTTGATTTATAATTCCATTGTACAAGGATTAATTTCGAGTTGAATGATGGTCATATATAGATGACCGTGGCATGTGAAGCATTCCATTAGCTGTCACGACTAGATGACTGGGGCGATGAAGAGGTCAAAGCTTTTTTGGTAGTAGGTATCCTTTAACAGAAGTGATGAGGCTCAGAGTAAACTTTGTTGGAAAACAAAAATAAGTCAGAAATGAGGCATCAAACCGCTCGATTCACCCATAAGTTTAATGTTACTTGTAAATAAAATTGGGTAGAATCTTGAGTAAAACTAACGTATGTATTCTCCAACAGTTTCAAGCCGCGCTGCTGCAGCGATGGCTTCTGCCGCACTTCATGTGCCCCTTCTGCCCGTTCGTGCAGGCGCTGAGCGTCAATGTGAGCGTCTTCACGCTGACAGCCATTGCCATCGACCGCCACCGAGCCATCATCACGCCCCTAAGGTACACTACGAGCAATACAGTTTTTACCATAAGGGTACACGGGGCCTATGCCCAGGGCATGTATAAGTAATAAAGACTGATTACTACAATCAAGGCAGAGTGAGATTATAATACATGTTTAGAAAAACATAATCCATATCGCTGAGATACCGTCATAGGTTGTTAAAAACTCATTGACCCACTCGCTTACACTTATCAAATCACAGAATCCTAAACACCATTAGGTACAGTGGTATAGCAAATATGGTTATGTTTTTTGTTCCCGTAGTCATTTCTAACATCTCCAAAGATTGTATATAAGATAAGATTTATGTACAATTTCACTTTTTCCTTATACTACTATCAAAAGTTCGTTACATCTCGTTTGCACAAGTGTATCATTCAGGTTGACACTTTTCAATCAAATGCAAAGGTAGAAAAGAGGGGTTTCTTGGGTCACTTGTGGAGAATCACTAATGTACCGCAGCCATAAATAAGGGATCGCTAAGCCGACCCTACTTTGGACTTTGTTTTATAGCGCACTAACTAATTATTTACATATATTTATTACACATAAATAACTTTAAAGCATGACTAATAGTATTCTAAGCGCGGCTCTCTATTGAAGTAAGTTGCCCTTGCCCGATGAAATTAAAAGAGTGAGAATGAACAATCGAGAATGCCCATTTTTCAATACGCCAACGATGCATTTCGGTGGGAATTTCCGTCGACCACATGTATTTGAACTACTTCAATTCATAATTCACCATTTCGTTTGTGGAAAAGCATGTTGCTAATTCATTCTTGTAACGTTGATGAATCCTTCATTGTGGATACATTTTGTATTTTCTTAATGTTATGTTTTTTCAAAGTCAAAGTCAAAGTCAAAGTCAAAATATCTTTATTCAATTTCGGCTATAACAAGCACTTATGAATGTCAAAAAAAATCTACCACCGGTTCGGAAAAACCTCTGCTGAGAAGAATCCGGCAAGAAACTCAACGAGGTATATATATATTTTTTTTTAAAACAGATTTACAATATTATTAAATGATGTGTATACATCACAAGTATTTAACACAACTTTATTTTTAACACAGTAGGTTCGCTATTTGAAGGGATCGTTTTAAACAAACAGTACATATTTAAGGATTATTCACCATTTGTTTCCGTAAAGTAAAACGTAAATTGGCAACATACAGGCTCACTGGTTTTAGTCAAAGAATCTAACGTGTGACAAAAAATAAAACGCAAGGCCTTATTCACTTAAATACCTACCATGTCTATGAAAGTTTCAAGAAAAGAGAAACTTTGTGCTTCATGGCTAGCAAATACTCTTGGCTGCGAGAGCAATACGACACCTCCTACGTATACTGGTACAAGTGCATAATCATAAATTTACAGGAGAGCTGTTCAAAGGTTCAAAAACCTGTAACTTTCTCATTTGGTGATATAACTTTTCAAAATTTTGCATTAGTTCCAAAGAAAATATTGGCTTTCTACCTGTATTCATGGAATTTTGAAATTTTTTATAGTTTTTGAGAAAATGGCAGATACACTACTATACGCGTATTTTACATCTTGTAGTTGTGCGGTATACTGAGCTAATTACCACTTGCTCCAGTATACGGCGTAATGCGTAGATTACTGATCTAACGATATTTTTATATTGTTTATGAATTTTTAGATGAAATACTTATATGGCTTGCAATGAACAATAAAAAAGATGCTCTTTTACCTTCATCTATTGATTTATAAACGTTTTTATCACTTGCATCATTATACGCTAACATTAGCATGCCACTTGTACCAATATACCGCTAGTAATGTTTTAAACGTGCTATACAAAATACAGAAATATACCTTTATAAAAAACCTCACTTGAAATATAAATGGTTTTATTAAGAAAAGTAATTGTATTAAGTGCTTTAAATTAATGGAAGCACATTCAATTGATTCGTATTCCTGTTCAAATGTGTACTCATATTTTATTGTGAAAGGTTCCTCATGTGATACATATATCGCATCGCACCCATTTGTATCCACATAACGGTTTAGCTTTTTGTGCCTCTTCAGGGTTCCGTACCCAAAGGGTATAAACGGAAACCCTACTACTTTATACTACTTCGCTGTCCGTCCGTTTGTCACCAGGCTGTATCTCATGAACCATGATAGTTAGACAGTTGAAATTTTCACAGATTATGTATAACTGTAGTCGATATAATATATATATAACAAAAAATAGATCAGAATAAATATTTAAGGTGGCCCCCATACAACAAATGTTTTTTTTTTACATTTTTTTGCTAATCCTAATGAAGTTGTATAGATGGTACGGAACCCTTCGTGCGCGAGTCTGATTGGCACTTTGCTTAAGACAAGCTTTGACATGAAATATTGAGTCAAAGTCAAAATATCTTTATTCAATTTAGATTGTAACAAGCACTTATGAATGTCAAAAAATTTACCACCGGTTCGTAAAAACCTCTGTTGAGAAGAGTCTGGCAATAAACCTAGGTATATTTTGTAAACAGATTTACAATCATATTTTAGTGATATCTATACATCACAAGTATTTAACACAACTACATATTTAAAACAGTTCTCAATTCGCTATTTGGAGTAAGCACTCGCCAATGCGGATCGGAATTATTTCCAATTTCCCTATCCATGATATAATCATTAATTTTAATAATACGCCTTATATATTAATGTCTTCTTGACAATAGATTTAAATTTTGTGTCTGTTTCTGAGTCTTGGGAAACTTCTATAACTTCATACGGTTTACCCGTTTTCGCCATATACATAGCCAGGTACCATTTCTTAGGTGTGTATAAAGAAATGTGTATAGGGTGTTATTAAAACCCTGTACTATACTTTAAACCACATTAGGGCTACTAATTACTAATATGGTCCAAGTAGAAAAATACTGTGATTCGAAAAAAAAAGTTTTGTATGGAAGTGGAGTCGCAAGAAGACTTCTAATTTCGATGTTTCCCACTTATATCGTATTAGTAATCAGTAGCCCTAATATGGGTTACAGTATAGTACAGGATTTTTTTTATCAACCTGTAGGTATATTGAAATTTACTGTTCTCATTTTAATTTACTGTTTTCTTTTTGTGGATGCTCAACTACCAAAATGCAATGTAATACTGCAATGTTATATTTCTAGCACGCGTACATGTAGGTATAGCCGAGGAAATTGAATCACGTACTGGTACTGGGGTGGAACCGTTGTACTACCAATGTTATGTTGACATCCATACATTTGCCAAAGAAATCATAGCGAAATAGATCACGAAAAGGTTTCACATTGGATTTAGTTTCCATGACTGTCTATGAGAAATACGGCTATTGTGGTCTTGCCAAACCAAAACATGTTTTTTTTATATATACTATCAAAATATGTGCTCGTAGAACAGTTTAAACGGTCCGCACGCAGCGACGGCTAGCGCGTACACTGAGGCAACTGCCAGTTACACTCGACTTCCCCGGCCCCGCGACAATATCGGTGCCGCGTATAGTGGTGCATGTCGGTTGCCTCAGTATACGTTGTACCGATTAGCAAAACGGTGTTAGATGCATTCATATACGTCACTTTATTTCCAAAACTAATAGGAATATCCGTCCAAATTTTTTGTGGTAGGTAAATAAGGAAATATTAATCACAAAAATGCAAAAAACTAAAAATCAGAAATTTGTCACTTGTACCAGTATACGTAGGAGGTATCGATTATAAGTCTCGCAATCCCAATGACAAACATAATTTTAAACTTGCAGTGTTTACTCAATGCCGCGAACGGTTTGTTCGTTAACGTATATATATGAATTTGAATTTGCTTCTAAAACTAGTAAGATGACTAGAATTAGACATAAGAGAGAAGACATTAAATGAACGACACTTTTGTGAGAGAGTCGTGAGATTTTTTTGTATGTAAATGTTTTTTCCTACTTTCATTACGCTTACTAAGTTTACATTAACGTAAGCACGGTTTGTTTTATTTTATCTGTAACTATGGTACTGCTTTGTGGCTAAGCAGAAAAAGTAGTCATAACCTGACACTTTTAAACTCTTAAAGGTTTTATTTTTGAACTATAATACTTAATTAATTTGCATGAATATATCCCTAGCCGGTCTTTCTTCATTATCTTGCCTCAGCAACTGCGTCGAGGGAGTGCCACTGATATTAATTAGGTAGAAAATATCGAAGTGCTTTTGCATGCACAGGTATACATATCTAGATGCCTTGCCTAGCGCCTTAAGCCATGGTGTTGGTCTGAAAAATTACACTACAATAATTTATCGAGATGGATAAGGAGAGGAATTCAGTATATAATATGAGTTAGAATGGTTTGTACTCGTTGGGCGACTGACGACCTTCGTTCAGGCTAAAGTATTGGATACATGCGTCTTCACAGAAAAAAGATCATGCTAGATCGATTGTTCGCCTAGCGAGATCCCCGAAATAAATAAGTACTTAAATAAAGAAATTCCTGTATATTTCTCATTTAAAGGTATAAGATACACACTTAAAATGTCGCATTTACGATTTTTGTAAATACATTTTCTGTCACGTGTTTTCTTAAACGACACAAACAAGCATCAAACTCATCAAACGTGAAAAAATTAAATTAAATTAAAACACACACACACACACAGTTACCCAATTCGATTATCAAATTTTACACATACTCGTACCTATCACTCTGTAAGAAAATCGACTGCTCGCGCTGATCTTGACTTGACTAAATGTAAGTACATTAAGAGTTTCTAAATTAGTTTGTTAAAATTAATTACTTCTAACTATACCAACAATTTGGGTAATCCAATTATCTGAGGTAGAAATTAGCGGTCTTGAAGTAGTCCTTTTGATGTACGTTACGCCTGAGTCAACTTTAATTAAGTTGTAAAGATTATAAATTAATGGGTATTTTCACATTACTCACCCTCACTCACTTACTCTTTTCACTTACGCTTTTGCAGTTTGGAAAATACGGCAGCTAACCGATGTGGCGACGGCACGGTTGGTGTATTTTGCTTACTTGAATAGCATCATTTCGTACGGCCTTATTTTATGGGGATCTGCTGCAGACATTGAGTCAATTTTTATCTTACAAAAGAGAGCAATTAGAGCAATTTATAATTTGAAGACGCGTGAATCTTTAAGATCTTTTTTTGAGGAAACAGATATCCTAACCCTGCCGTCGCTTTATGTTTTTGAAATAATCATGTATGTTAGGAAGAACATATGTGATTTTCCCACTAACGTCGATAAGCCAAAGGCTACTAGAAACACAGGGAAGCTTAAAGTTCCATCTTACAGACTGGCTAAAACCAAAAAGTCTTTTCTGGGAAATTGCATACGTTTTTATAATAAAATTCCAAAAAATATTATAAATGAAACGGATACAAAATTCAGATCTATTGTCAAGAAGACATTAATATCAAAGGCGTTTTATAAAGTTAATGATTATATCATGGACAGGGATATTTCGAAATAAATCCGATCCGCATTAGCGATCCCTTCAAACAAACCTACTGTGTTAAAAATAAAGTTGTGTTAAATACTTGTGATGAATACATATCATTTAATAATATTGTAAACCTGTTTTAAAAAAAATATATATATACCTCGTTGAGTTTCTTGCCGGATTCTTCTCAGCAGAGGTTTTTCCGAACCGGTGGTAGATTTTTTTTGACATTCGTAGGTGCTTGTTGTGGCCTAAATTAAATAAAGATATTTTGACTTTGACTTTGACTTTGACTCACGTCTTAAATCGAGTTTAGCCCAACAACATGTTTCGGGCTAATCCGTAGCCCTTCTTCTTCGGAGCAACGCGACTCGGCGGCTGCTGCAACACACGCACTGCGCACCGCCGCTCTGCTCGCAAGACTACCCGACGAAACTAACCTAATCCTAAACCATGTCGGGCTAAACTCGATTTAAGACGTGAGTTTTTCGGTTCAATATAGTCAAAGTCAAAGTCAGTGCTTCAATTTGGTATCAGAGTAATTCGTCTCAGTCGTTTTTCTTTCAATTCCTATTTCTTTTTATTCTGTATTCGTCACTCATTCTTTATCCGTCTTGTTCGCTATCTGTCCCAATCTTTCTAAGTTCAATGCTGTAACTTGTCTTATTCGTTTTTCGTCACGGTCATCCTTGGACTCAATTTTTCATTCTTCCCTTTCGATTTTTATCTCATTCTCTTATTCGCCTCAATTTTTTCGCTACGTTCAATGCTGGTCACATTCGTAATTACTAGTTTCTTTCGTTTTCAGTCCAATTCTAAGTTCGTCTTATTCGTTTTTCGTTCAGTTCTTATTTCGTCTCTTTCTGTATTCTTCACTCATTCTTTATTCGCCTTGTGTGGATGTGTAAACATCATAAAGAAAATTCACCTAGTAGGTAACGGCGCCTATTACCGTGGTACTTAAGGAAGTTTTCAAATGAGTCCCAAAAATTAAGGGTATTAAAGCTCCTTAACAAACGAGAATATTTTTTTTATTTAAGAGCGTTTATTGAACTTTCAGTGTCTTAACTTTTTGGGCTCGTTTTAGTTATTAGTATTTAATAAAATAATTATTGAAATCAAAATACCCAAATCTTCTATTACCGTGGTAATGGACAGGCTGTGATTCCATTACCGCGAATTGAGCTTCTATTACCGAAGGTATAAAAAAACGGCAATTTTCTACCATCGGTAAAAGGAACCCGACACATGTTTTGGAACTTAATACCGAGGGATTAAAAAGGGTAATGGCTTTGGTTCTGTATAATAAATTGTACATCAAATATTTATTGAGAAAATTTAAATAAAAAACTAAAGTATGATTCGAATAGTGTATCCAGCCCATTGTATTTTATTATGCTTATGCACCAGTTATAGTTTGATGTATGCATGCTGAGTAAAAGTCACAACTTTATCTAAAAAATCTGCACTTACGGTACCCTAAATGTGAATTATTTTAACAGAAAAATAAATGTCACTCGGTAATAGGGACTTCTTTAAGAACCTATTACCGACCCAAAGACAATTGAATGGGTCGGTAATAGATTCCCAAACATTCTATTACCGAGGGTTATGCGATCATACCATCGTTAATTGGCTTAATTTGGAGTATTGTAAAATCTAATTCCGACCTATAAAAACTATAGGATAGAGTTGTGTTTGAATTACAAATCAAATATACTTATTACATCCTTGGCATATAACCAAAATTACATAACTGGTAAGTAAATATAAAATTTCATCGCAATATTTAAACAACTTGGCAAAATAACGGTTTCTATAGAAACTACAAATTCAGTATTGAAGTTTTTGCTAAAAATTAAGAGTTTGTTAACACTTTTCATAACACGGAAATAGTTTTTTAAAAGCGTGAATAGATCAAGATTGAAATAACTGTAACAAATTATATAAACGATAATTTATACCAAAAATAAAGCTTGAAGAACCAAAACTACCACTTTAACTATTACCGTGATGTACCACGGTATTACAATCAACAGTTAAAAATGGCGCCTATCGCCGCTGTATTTTATTTTCCATTTTAATCGTATTTCCGGGCCAAAAAATGTACAAAAAGTATTCAGAACTCGTACAAAAAACTATAAAAAGCCATTTAAAAACCATAACATTAGTTCAATTGCCATAAATATTTTGTAAAACACTAAATAAGATTCGAGTCTGCTTGTATGTGGTGTCACGCGTTAGTATGGCAAATCCTCTCCCGTCGGTGCCATTTCGAAAATCACGAATTGCGAGATGTTTGATTCATTCACATACACTAGCGCTAATAGATCCGTAAGTCGACTAAATAAGCTTTTATCTTGTAAAATATATTTTTTTTAAGAAATCTATCGGTTTGATTATAAAATGCGTATTTTAAATTGCCGCGGTGATGCCGTCGATTTCGATACCCCCGTAATAGGCGCCTTTACCTTAGGTATTATAATACTCTGGCAACATACATTCATGACTAGATTTATAACGGTATGAGTAACTAGCTTTTGCCCGCGACTCCCGTTTCATAAAACTCATATAAACCGAAGCGAAGCGAGGGCGGGTTGCTAGTCTAGTAATAAATATAGCCTGTGTTATTCAAAAATAACGTAGGTAGCATTTTAATGGTGAATTTTTTTTTATTTTTATAAAAATAACTTTTTTTATAGCTAAACTGACTGTAAATATACTTCCATAATATAACATTTTTTAATTCGTGTATTCGTGTAATGTGTATTAAAAAGCCTGCATTAAAGTTTTTGAACCCCTAATTGACGGTATATGGCGCGCCTGACATAAATACCGTACGAAGTCTGCAAATAACTGTAGGACTGCATAATTAAAACACAAATACGAAACATGCTTTTGTTTTTTGGCATTCCACAGAGTAAAACAGTTTGTTTTCTGGTAACGTTCTATTTTAGAGTTTTTTTTAATATACTCGTAGGTGCAATTGCCCCGTTTCCAGAGGCAAGTGCGCCTACAACCATGTTTTCCAATTTCTTGTAAAATATCGTCAAATTATTGACTGATTTGATTAAATTAAAAAAAAATGCAGTTGTAAAACAACAATTTAATCAATGTAACTAGACTTCGTAGGTCAATATTTAAAGAAATTATTTCGCATTGAAATCATGTATGTATGTATGTATGCGTAAACTCTTTATTGCACAAAATAAGTAAACAAACACAATTTACAAACAATGAGAACATAATAATATATCTCATCCCCCCACATTTTGTACATCAAAGGCGAACTTATCCCTTTAAGGGATCTCTACCAGTCAACCTTTGAATCATCTATAAAAATACTGTGGTGCACATGCCCCGACATACATACATACCTTATAAAACGCATGAAACAAAGTCACAAAACTGACAAAATAATAGGACACTTTTTTCTTCGTCAAAATCAACAGTGCTCGTGATTCTGAGTAAGAAGATCCCAAAATTGCCTAGTTCTGACAAAAAGAAAAGGATGCATTTAAAGTGAAAAATGCCCAAATAGCACAGAAAACTATGTCATTCATGTGACTTAATTGTCGATTGAATGCTAGCGCCATTTAGTAGATATTGTGTTCAAGTAATTTTTCTTCGAAAGTAATATTTTGATCGCGTGTCTGATACGTCGCCGTTTGGTCAATAAAAGTTTGTCAAGGAAAAATAATTATTAAATTCCTCGTAGGTATCAAGATCCTTTACTTTAAACGGAGTAATCGGAGTAATTAAAGATACCTTACTCCGTAATCTGTAATAGCCATCCGCTTAATTGCAAGGGTTATGTTTAGGTGTTTCCAAATTTCGTTTAACAAAAGCTCTTAACAAAAGTACCCCCTAATTCATTCAACATGCAAGCCCACACAGTGCCACACTGAACTTTTGGGTGCGGTTTTCAAAACTACTTTCACAGCGTGGGTAAACCTACGCCATCCACTAATATTATAAATGCGAAAGTTTGTAAGTGTGTTTGTTTGTTACCTCTTCACGTTTAAACCGCTGAACCGATTTAGATGAAATTCAGTACCTATAAAGGTATTTTGAGTCACGGGGAAGAATATAGTAATAAGTACAATAGTTTTTTATCCCGGAAAACCGCATAATTACCACGAGATAGAATTCTACGCGGACGCAGTCGCGGGCAACAGCTAGTGAAGTAATAAATAAGGAAATAAATTTTAAAGCATTAAGTAGGTAATTGCATCAAAAAAAGTATTGGAATAAGTACTCATTATGTCTAGACAAATTTGATCTTTTGACTCAGTAGTAATTCCTTGAAATGTTCAAAACTGTCTAGGGATAAAAAATATCCCCAGGCACTTTGAGGAGTGTAAATTTTAATGCTTATAAATCTCCTACGGTCTCCATATCCCAACCAATGATCTTGGTAGTTAAACTTCACCATACATCGCCCCGTTTTCCTTGCAGTGCTGTGCTGTGGAGTTCAACTAATGTAGTTGATCATTTCTGCAGTCTCCGTTTTGCTAGAAACGTACCCTTAAAACGGAAATAAACCAACATCTAAGATTTTTCTCCGATCCCTAAATTTCTTCGAAATGTATATTATAACAATCTCTATCCGTCTCTACTTTATCAGATCTGATAAGTGGAGGTAATAGGAATTGGTACAACTTTGATATCGTTCAATTTATTTTCGTTTGAAATATTCCGCACGAATAAACTGATGTGACATTTATTCGCTGACTTAAAATATAGTCGACGGCAAACTCGTGAGCTCCAACGTTATTATAAGCCTTCTTTAACAGTCAACAAATACGCTTCAGGACATTTTATTTGCATTTAGTTATTCAAACCAAATATGGAAAGATACTGCCTGAGGACAATTTAAAGTTTAATGCCCTTGTGAATATTTATGTTATGTTATCGTGTTCAAGTACTTAGGAATCGTCTTCAACCTCAAACCCCAAATACGTAGTACGATGCTATGAACAGTTACAAGAAGCTTAACTTATCTTTTAATGCTAATGCGGAGAATAGTTGTTAGATTAAAGGCCTGTTGAAGCTGGGTTGATTATTTGTATGACCAAAGTAAAGTGCCCAAATAAATAAAGATATTAAATAAGTTTTTGTTAAAAATTTCATGTGTGTGCGTGTTGCGGCAGCCGCCGAGTCGCGTGCTCCTGAGAGGAAGGGCTTCGAAATAGCCCGAAACATGTCGAGCTAAACTCGGTTTAAGACGTGAGTTATCCGTAATAATATCATTTAATATGAGTGAGTCTCACGGTAGTTTCATATAATTCAAGCTTTTTTGCGGACTATACTTTTTGTTGGCTGTACGTGCATTGTCACATATTCGTACCAAATTGATCCTGGCAGAAACAAAAAGATGCCACTACCAGATTATTGTATTGTCACCAAATTTACATAAGTAAGTATGCCAAATTTCAAGTCATTCGGATCACTGGAAGTGGGTCAAATTTAGCTTCCAAGATTTGACCCAAACAAACAAATAAATAAACAAACAGGGCAAGTTAAATAAAAAATTGTAAAAAAAGGGAAATAATATAAGATTTCTCTCGTATATCCCAGTATATTATGGTTTGCGGCAAGCACTTTTGATTCAGTGATCTGTTTTAGGTATAAATATTAAGTATGCTTTAAATTGCTAATTTGCTAACACCAAGTGTCCCCCCTCTTTAAAATCAAATGATAGATATATTTTGGTACTCATTGGAAAAATAAACCTATACAGCCATAGTGTTATGTGTATATGTATACATGGACCTTATTGTTAATGGTAATGGCATACTCGTACCTAAAGGTGTATAGATTTTTGTGACGTCTTGTAACGTATAAGTACATAATAATTAACATTGACTGTACTGCCGTCGAAATGCAAAAGGGCAAATCTAGCATTTTGTTAAACTCGAGAAAATAAATGTTGAAAGTTTTTTTTTGTTTCTTACTAAAAATAATACATGATCATCTGATTTTTTTTTTTTTAGATGAAAATAGATACGTTTTCAATAGTTCTATGTTACCATACATTACTTTTTTATTTTGATAAAAATGAAACTACTTAAACGGCAACTTAGGGTGTTTCGAGTTAAATTAAAAGTGTAGTAGGGTCAATAGGTCAATCAATACACGTTTAGGGGCTGTTTCACCACCCATTGATTAGTCTTAACTGACGGTCAATCGTGATGCCGTCTCTATTTGTTTTGTGCGAATAGACGGAGACGGCATCCATTTAACCGTCAGGTAAGACTAATCAATGGGTGGTGAAACATCGCCTTAGTGTAGATTGTTGCCATGGTAACGTATCCTCAATTACTTATTAAAAGTATGATTTTATGGGACACAGAACCACTAAAGGTTAGGAGGTATGACAGTTTTAAGGCAATTCCTTCAAGGCATCCTAAGCACGCTAAGTATATCACTGATGTCTCTTGAGTTACGGGACCGAATAACAACACTAAAAAGTTGATTGACCCTGTAATACCATTATGGCTAAGCCAAAATTAACGAGGCATTCATAATTTCCACGAGTTGTTTGATACACGCTGCCTGCTTTTATCTTTACCCTTTGCGTCAATAAGATGTTTCTAGTCCCTGCGAGACTTTTAAAAATATAATAATATTGTTATTCTTCAACATTTTTGTCTCCGACTTTCAATCTACAATGTCACGACAAACGCAGATAAAAAATATCTGTTCGTGGCAAACATCGAAGTGCACATTACCTAGGAAACTATCTCATCAATAACCCTCCTTCTTCGCAGTCGGGTAAAAAGACAATTTCCCGGGAGCAGAATGAACCACCGAGGGGCGATTTTTTAAATAACATGTGAAGATAATAATAATATCATTCAAAAGCGTAATAAATGTGCGCATTGCTAAAAAATGGTCACGTGAAGATAATTCCACTAGTTGAAAGAATAACATAGAGCTTTAATTGGCTACTTCTGCTAGTGTTAGTGTTAGAATTTACCAAAATGGTTGATTTCGAAAATTGCCATTTACCTCCAAATCTAATAAAGATAGATAGTAGATATTCATCATCATCATCATCCCAGCCCATATACGTCCCACTGCTGGGCACAGGACTCCTCTCAGAACAAGAGGGCTTGGGCCATAGTTCCCACGCTGGCCCAGTGCGCATTGGGAACTTCACACACACCATTGAATTGCTTCGCAGGTTTGTGCAGGTTTCCTTACGATGTTTTCCTTCACCGCAAAGCTCGTGGTAAATTTCAAATGTAAAATGTTTTCAAATGTGTAATGTTTCAAAGATAGTTATTGCCTACTAATTTTAGGCAATTAATCACGGCATTGTGGACCAAACTGACCTGTAAACAAGAATTGGTGTTCTTTTTAAAAGCATGAATAGCAGCTATTAATCCTCAAACTTGTAACGGTGGCAATTAGTCGACAAATTGTTTGTGCCGCAGGTGCCAGAAATTCAAAAAATTGCACGGTGAAATTTTAAAAGTGTGACTTTTTAGGCCAAATATGCGCCGAATATGACCTTAGTAGTTACATATCGATACCTCCTACGTATACTGGTACAAGTGACAAATTTCTGATTTTTAGTTTTTTGCAATTTTGTGATTAATATTTCCTTATTTACCTACCACAAAAAATTTGCACGGATATTCCTATTAGTTTTGGAAATAAAGTGACGTATATGAATGCATCTAACACCGTTTTGCTAATCGGTACAACGTATACTGAGGCAACCGACATGCACCACTATACGCGGCACCGATATTGTCGCGGGGCCGGGGAAGTCCAGTGTAACTGGCAGTTGCCTCAGTGTACGCGCTAGCCGTCGCTGCGTGCGGACTGTTTAAACTGTTCTACGAACAAATAATTTGATAGTATATATAAAAAAAACATGTTTTGGTCTGACAATTGCGGAGGGCAAGACCACAATAGCCGTATTTCTCATAGACAGTCATGGAAACTAAATCGAATGTGAAACCTTTTCGTGATCTATTTCGCTATGATTTCTTTGGCAAATGTATGGGATGTCAACATAACATTGGTAGTACAACGGTTCCACCCCAGTACCAGTACGTGATTCAGTTTCCTCGGCTATACCTACATGTACGCGTGCTAGAAATATAACATTGCAATATTACATTGCATTCTGGTAGTTGAGCATCCCCAAAAAGAAGGCGAAGGCATGCATGCTTTAATTAAAATGAGAACAGTAAATTTCAATATACCTACAGGTTGATAAAAAAAATCCTGTACTATACTGTAACCCATATTAGGGCTACTGATTACTAATACGATATAAGTGGGAAAACATCGAAATTAGAAAGTCTTCTTGCGACTCCACTTCCATGCAAAACTTTTTTTTTCGAATCACAGTATTTTTCTACTTGGATCATATTAGTAATTAGTAGCCCTAATGTGGTTTAAAGTATAGTACAGGTTTTTAATAACCCCCTATACACATTTTTTTTATACACACCTAAGAAATGGTACCTGGCTATGTATATGGCGAAAACGGGTAAACCGTATGAAGTTATAGAAGTTTCCCAAGACTCGGAAACAGACACAAAATTTAAATCTATTGTCAAGAAGACATTAATATATAAGGCGTATTATTAAAATTAATGATTATATCATGGATAGGGAAATTTGGAAATAATTCCGATCCGCATTGGCGAGTGCTTACTCCAAATAGCGAATTGAGAACTGTTTTAAATATGTAGTTGTGCTAAATACTTGTGATGTATAGATATCACTAAATTATATTTCGTCGTTTCATTCTTCAGATATAATATAATACCAGGTAGTCCTTTAAACCTACAGGCGACTTTTGCACAATGTTAAGAGACAATCAATTGACTATTAAACGAATATTTGTTCGTTCATTCATTCCTTCAATCTACCTTTCCTGTCAGTCCTCCATTCCTAATACCTCATTCTTTTTTCGTGCACGGCGACGAGCGCACGCGCCCATAATAACTATCCGCTACCGACACTAAATATGTCGAAACGCAAAAACCAAGAAAAGATTGATTATTATCATGCAAAGATTAAAAAACTTCAACGCGATCGTCAGCGATGGTCGAGAATTATCTACACATCGTCATCGGAAGATGAGGGTAAGTTCACTCTTTTTTTACGATAGTGATTATAATGAGCCAACATGGGGACTGACTGCGAGTCAGTAACTATGATTAATACACATCGGGGTTGACTGCGAGTCTCCAACGATGTTAAAAAAGCAGTACATACGTGCATTCTCAAGTAGAAATACACGTTCCTCTGCGACCCGAATATTTTTTCAATGTACCCTCAAATGAAAAATATTCCATAAAAATTACAATAATCACTTCGTAATTGTTTTAGATTCCGAAATCGAACAAAATGGTTCTCCAATGGCTCATGACCCTGCTATCCCTGCTATAAGCAGCGCACTACCCGCGTCAGAACATCCTTGTGAAGTACCGACGCCGCAAGAAAATGACGATTTTTCAGTTCCTGAAAATCAACCCGACGCTCACTCAGCGCCGCCACAGCCCGAACTCGACCCGGATATGTTATCGGCACTCGGGGAGTCAACAGATGATACCCCAGAGTTCGGAGAAAAGATTAACGAAAATCTTACAAAGCTTTGGCTACCCTTGCTCAAAAAACCAATGACCAGGGACAACAAAGATAAAATCCAAAAGGAATATCTCGTCCCCGATAATTGCCGCTTGTTACAAGCTCCAAAAATAAATGTGGAAATTGCAGCCGCTGTCCCCGACATGGTCCGGAACAGAGATAAAAATCTAGCAGCTATGCAACAACAGTTGGGCTCGGGTATTTCCGCTGTCAATAGAGCTATGGATATTTTACTGAAGGGTGCCGACGCCAATAAAATTCAAGCTATGAAGCATCTCAGCAATGGCTGCCGCATTCTGTGTGATCTTCATGCGTTATCTACTCAGAACCGCATAAAACTCATCACTCCTAGTTTGGACAAAACATTCTTGCAAATAATTCAAGAGGCAGAACGCGACGAAACATTATTCGGTACCAAGCTGTCCGAAAAAATTAAGGCCGCGAAGACTGTAGAAAAACAGGGGCTTCAAATCAAAAAAGCAGTTGCGAAGCTTTCTACACCTGCTCAGTCGACGAGCAATCGAGCGCCTCACTCGGGAAACTGGCCAGCGCCCCCTCGTTACACGTCGAACAGGGGGGGGCGGGGAGGTGCCCGCAGGCCGACAGTGGCGAGCACCCGGCGGACGTTCTCAGCCCCACAACCGGTCAGGACAGCTTACACGCCCAAACCGCGTGTGCAGCAGGCACAGTAACACAGGTACATGCCGGTCGACTCTGTCATTTTTACGACTGTTGGCTTAAAATCTCCTCAAATGATTTAGTCTTAGACTGGGTCAGATATGGCTACTCAATCCCGTTTAGTACAGAAGTACAACAAACCTCCGTACCAAAAAATACTTTCTCACAGAGGGAAGAAAAAGATATGGATTTAGCGATACAGAAACTTCTAGATTTAGGAGCCATATCCGAGTGTACCCCAATCAAAGACCAATATATTTCCAAAATTTTTCTCACGCCAAAATCTAACGGTAGTAAACGTTTCATTCTGAATTTAAAAAGCCTTAATAAATTTATAGCACCCTGTCATTTTAAGATGGAGGATCATCGCACGGCGTCAAAACTAATTCCCCTAAATGGTTATTTAGCCACAATAGACCTGAAAGAAGCCTATCTCCTTGTTCCAATAAATAAATATGACAGAAAATATTTACGCTTCCACTATGGAGATGTCACCTATGAGTTCACAGCATTGCCGTATGGCCTATCTGTGGCTCCTAGAGTGTTTACGAAAATTATGAAAGAAGTAATATCTAACTTGAGATCCCGCGGTCATAAATCTGTCATATTTTTGGATGATATTCTGTGCATAGGAGATAGTTTTCAAGAGTGCCTTGATAACGTAAACGCAACACTAGAGTTATTACACTGTGTTGGGTTTGTTGTTAATAATGACAAAAGCTCTTTACATCCGAAACAGACTTGTAAATTTTTAGGCTTTAACTTTGACACACGGAAGTTGACTGTGTCTTTACCAGAAGACAAACGAAACAAAATTGCACAGCTGGTTCGCAAATTCTTAAGTCTCCCTAGATGTACCATTCGAGAATTCGCACAACTAATCGGAGTTCTAACATCAGCTTGTCCCGCCGTAAAATACGGTTGGGTTTATACCAAAACTCTGGAAAGACAAAAATATCTAGAACTTTTAAGAAACGATAATTATGACACCAAAATCAAACCTTCACAAATCATACTTGAAGACCTGTATTGGTGGTTAAACAATGTTCATACATCAAATAATTTTATGAGACCTCCCGTTTTCCAGCTTGAAATCTATACTGACGCGTCTAGCTCCGGTTGGGGCGCCGTTTGCGGCGAAGATAAGGTTAACGGTACGTGGAAATCCTCAGAAAGGGAATCTCATATAAATTATTTAGAATTACTAGCTGTACACCTAGGATTGAAGAGTTTTGCTAGGGATATGACTAACTGTGCAATTTTGTTACGCGTTGATAATACAACCGCGATAAGTTACGTGAACCGCATGGGAGGCGTACAGTTCCCCCACTTGAACGAGTTATCTCGTAGCATTTGGCAGTGGTGCGAGAAGCGACATATATGGATATACGCGTCTTATATCAATACGAAAGAAAATATCGCAGACGCAGAATCCAGGAAAGCAGTCAACCCAGACACCGAATGGGAATTGTCAGACAATGCGTTTAAAACGATTGTCCAGCGATTTGGAAAACCGGAAATAGATTTATTCGCTTCTCGCTCCAACGCAAAATGCTCGAATTTCATATCTTGGAAACCAGATCCAGATGCTCTAGCTGTAGACGCTTTCACAACCAGCTGGCGTTCAAAATTTTTTTACGCCTTCCCACCTTTCGCGGTAATTTTAAAATGTCTCCGAAAGATTATTGATGACCAAGCAAATGGAATTCTAGTGTTTCCTTATTGGCCATCACAACCATGGTTCCCCCTACTACAGAGCTTATTAGACTCTGAAATAATGTTTCTTAACCCAAACAAAAATCTCCTTCATTCCCATTTCAGAGATTGCCACCCCCTGCACAGGGGACTTACCCTGGGTGTCGCGAAGCTCTGCAACAATCCTTCAGCCGAAGGGGGTCCCCACCAGAAGCGTTGACACTCATGCTGGCATCACTTTCCGATAATACATTAAAACAATACGACGTAACATATAAGCTCTGGTGGCAATTTTCCGTCTTAAACAACATCGATGCGTTTGAACCCCCTAAAACAGCAATCTTGACCTTCTTGTCAAGACAATTTAGTAAAAATTGTGCGTATGGCACACTTAATAGTCATCGATCAGCTTTATCCTTGTTATTGGGAAATAGTATGGGTTCCGACGACTGTGTAAAACGCCTCCTTAAAGGAGCCTATAAGAAGAAACCGAATGGCCCAAAATACAATTACACCTGGGACCCGCAAGTCGTTCTGAATCACATCTCTCACTGGTACCCCAATACAAGTCTAAACTTGGAAAAGATCACTAAAAAATTAGTAACATTACTAGCTATTTGTACAGCACACAGGGTTCAAACATTATCGCTTATTAAAGTTGAGAATATTATCGCTTCAAATAATGGCTTCAAGATCGGTATCACAGATGTCATTAAAACATCCGCTGCAGGCCGAGAACAACCAGTTCTCTTCTTACCTTTCTTTAGAGAAAACATATCTATCTGTCCTGCTACAACTCTCAGAGATTATATTTTTGTGACAAAAAATAAGAGAGCTGATAGCGTAGGAAACCTTTTATTAACATATAGACCGCCACACAGAGCTGCTACTTCTCAAACCATCAGTAGATGGATTAAAAATGTGTTGTCGGAAAGTGGCGTCGACGTGACGGTGTTCAGCGCGCACAGCACGCGGCACGCCGCCACGTCGCCCGCGGCGCGCGCCGGCGTCGGCGTCGCCGCCATCCGGCGCGCGGCCGGTTGGACCGACAACTCTACCTCCTTCGCCCGCTTCTATAACCGACCGACTTCGGATGAAGGGTTTTTTGCTAGAGCTGTTTGTTTACCTAGAAATAACCCTTAAAACATATAAGTATATGTCGATTATTGCTGTTTAACTAAATTAAATTACATTATGTTGAGGAAAAAATAAATACATTTTGTTCTTGAATTACTGTTTCTTTTAATTATCCACCTGGAGCAAAACTTTAAACTCTCTAAACGTCTACCTGGTATTATATTATATCTGAAGAATGAAACGACGAAATATAATAGATGATCAAACGAACTTCTCAAGCGAAGTTCGATCATTATTATATGAGTCGTTTCATTCGAAGATATAAGAACCCGCCCGCCCAAATTTTTTTCCCAAATCTTTAAAGTTTTGCAGTTACTCTGAAAATAATGAGGTATTAGGAATGGAGGACTGACAGGAAAGGTAGATTGAAGGAATGAATGAACGAACAAATATTCGTTTAATAGTCAATTGATTGTCTCTTAACATTGTGCAAAAGTCGCCTGTAGGTTTAAAGGACTACCTGGTATTATATTATATCTTCGAATGAAACGACTCATATAATAATGATCGAACTTCGCTTGAGAAGTTCGTTTGATCATCTAATATGATTGTAAATCTGTTTTCAAAATATACCTAGGTTTATTGCCAGACTCTTCTCAACAGAGGTTTTTTCGAACGGTGGTAGATTTTTTAGAGATTCATAAGTGCTTGTTACAATCTAAATTGAATAAAGATATTTTTGACTTTGACTCAATATTTCATGTCAAAGCTTGGCTTAAGCAAAGTGCTAATCAGACTCGCGCACGAAGGGTTCCATACCATCTATACAACTTCATTAGGATTAGCAAAAAAATGGCTAAAAAAATTACATTTGTTGTATGGGGGCCCCCTTAAATATTTATTCTGTTCTATTTTTTGTTATAGATATATTATATTGACTACAGTTATACATAATCTGTGAAAATTTCACCTGTCTAACTATCATGGTTCATGAGATACAGCCTGGTGACGGACGGACAGCGAAGTAGTATATAGAAGTAGGGTTTCCGTTTATACCTACCCTTTGGGTACGGAACCCTGAAGAGACACAAAAAGCTAAACCGTTATGTGGATACAAATGGGTGCGATGCGATATATGTATCACATGAGGAACCTTTCACAATAAAATACGAGTACACATTTGAACAGGAATACGAATCCATTGAATGTGCTTCCATTAATTTAAAGCACTTAATACAATTACTTTTCTTAATAAAACCATTGATATTTCAAGTGAGGTTTTTTATAAAGGTATATTTCTGTATTTTGTATAGCACGTTTAAAACATTACTAGCGGTATATTGGTACAAGTGGCATGCTAATGTTAGCGTATATTGATGCAAGTGATAAAAACGTTTATAAATCAATAGATGAAGGTAAAAGAGCATCTGTTTTATTGTTCATTGCAAGCCATATAAGTATTTCATCTAAAAATTCATATACAATATAAAAATATCGTTAGATCAGTAATCTACGCATTACGCCTATACTGGAGCAAGTGGTAATTAGCTCAGTATACCGCACAACTACAAGATGTAAAATACGCGTATAGTAGTGTATCTGCAATTTTCTCAAAAACTATAAGAAATTTCAAAATTCCATGAATACAGGTAGAAAGCAAATATTTTCTTTGGAACCAATGCAAAATTTTGAAAAGTTATATCATCAAATGAGAAAGTTACAGGTTTTGGAACCTTTGAACAGCTCTCCTGTAAATTTATGATTATGCACTTGTACCAGTATACGTAGGAGGTGTCGATATATCAGAGGAAGTGACAGATACTGTATTTCACCGTAAACTGTTAAGCAAGTTTGGACTAGGCACTTTACATGGCGCGTGTATGATAATAATATGTCGGCGGCCGAACGTAAAATCCGCCAGATTACGAAATTCCTAGGCATATCGTGAAATGGCGCCATTTCATGAATTGGCTAAGGGGCAGCCGCCATATCGGTTCTCGCACTTCGCCGGCCGCTGACGAAGCACCCTCGCTTCGCTCGCTCGGCTCGTGCGTTGTGGTCACAATTCATACTAACCACTCCTCGTTTCGCTCGTCGTACCTAAATTTTTCTTTTTTTGACATATCACGATGTGCCCGGTATAGAGCTAGGAATATCGACGAATGCATTGCTCTAATCTAATTGATCTGCCGTATTGTTTCTCAGGTCAGCGGGTCAGGTGTGATATGCCTGGCCAACTTTTAGGCATATCACGAAAAGGGCGCCATTTCACGATATGCCTAGGAATTTCGTGATCTTGCAGATTTTACGATCGGCCGCCGACATATACACGAATTGTCTTCTTATGAACGCGAGTGACACTATGAACCTTCACTAAGATTACATCCCTAAGGTTGAGTATTCAACTTTATTTGCATATTTTACGTAAATTCGCTACTTATTCATTTTAATGAATGTACTCAGAAGCCACGAAATTACTTAAACAGTTCTACATAATAATTTTCGAACACTGAATATAATTTGAGGGTGAGACCGAAACGAAATAAATCATGAATGACATGTTACATAACTTTGTTTGCCCGAATTTCAAATACCTAATTCGTTAGGCCTGATGGTAGATAACAATAAAGAACTCACAACAATTTTCCTACCATACAGCGTGATTCAATTATATTTTGCATAATTACTCATTCAAAACGGGCGGTACGGGTATTTAGACGTTATTGGCTTTCCGTTGTTACTAATAGCGACTGAATGGTTTATCCGGAGAAATAGGGCATCATGGCATCATAATTAAATTATTTA
This sequence comes from Choristoneura fumiferana, assembly GCF_025370935.1. NCBI lineage: Eukaryota > Metazoa > Arthropoda > Insecta > Lepidoptera > Tortricidae > Choristoneura > Choristoneura fumiferana. Next base: position 12,271,308 of record NC_133483.1, on the reverse strand, counting down.
CACAAGTCTTTTTCTTACTTCAGGCCTGATCTTCTAGTCTAGGGCTACCTTGTACCAGTCAAATTGTGTCATCTATTTGTTAGTTTGAGGTTAAGTTTACAAAATATTATGGTGCTCACCTTACAATCGCCATATATATTATAATGCTATACCATAAGAAAAGCGAGCGCGAAGCTTCTCCGTTTCAGCTTGGTCGAAAATGCTTTCGTATGTCTGTTCGCCGTCCAGCTGTCTGTCCTTCTAGGTCCTCTTCTGTAGATCTCATTTCCCAGCCGAAAAAATAAAAAAATGATAGGTAAACTGTACCTACGTATGAAGTTTTACAGGTAAATCGACCTAAATTTTGCCATAAGTCATATAGTGTACTCGTACTCAGTTAACCAGTAGATAGCAGGAGAGTGCTTATGATAAAACACATTTCAGTATTCGACAGCATGAATATGTACATACAATAATAATAAACTGCTAGCTGAAAGTCATTGCTAACAATCTATAGGCATGTACTTCAACCACTGTTCATTAGCATCGTAAGCAGCAGCCTTTTGGCATCTAAATTAAACAGATCAATTAAACAGATCAATCTACTTTAATTTAAATACTAAGTTTGTGCTTGATTTTTCTTTGTGATTAGGCAATGAAATATGATTTTCGCTTTGTTACACATAGATGTACGTAGTATTTGAATGCAATGTTAAAATTACAAGTAACAATAAAAATGAAATAAAAAATAGAATCGACAGTTATAAGCAGTTTTAAGATTTAAGTCACATTTTAAATGGCAATAAAAATCTTTAAAAGTTAGTACTTTACTTATTTCCTCGTTTACGCAAATGTCACCAAAATTATAACATTTTTCCACGGTTCTGAAAAACAAAAGTTTTTCCCAAAACGTGGATTTGTTCGCGAGTGTAGGAGATATACTGACATTAGGTAGGTTTTATTAATGCATATAGGTTAACATGACATCCTACGAGCTTTTGTGATTTCGGTAGTAGACCCTTTAATCTAGCATTGCAAAATATCTTACACTATTTTTCAAAGTTAATTTAATTTATCATTCGAATAACTTCAGTGCGCGTTTTTTGTTGACAATACATTTATTGCATTGTCATTAAGTCTATGTGTAAGACAAAAGAAGAAAGAACCCCGCACAAAATGATCGGTAAAAGCCGTTCGGTTGATTTGGCTGAAATTTTGTGAAAATATAGCCTTTAATACCTATTCTCATCAAGTGTGTGAAGTTGCAACTTTAATTAATGACTAGATTTTAAAATATGAACATTTTTATGTTCAATATTTTTTTACTTACATAATATTATTATTATTATCGTACGGCCTTTCAAGTTCAAGTCCTGCGTTACCTATAAAACTAAATCTAAATTATTTAGCCTGTAAGCCAGTTAGGCGGTAAGTTTAGCTTACATATAAGTTTGAACCTTCGAATGATGTTTTTTTAACCGATATTGCCACGGAAATAATAATAAACCAGGTTGCTACAGTATACGTTGACTAATAAGAATTACAGATAAGTAAATAAAATTGAACATAAAAATGTTCATATTTTAAAAACTAGTCTTTAATTAAAGTTGCAACTTCACACAGTTGATCCGAGTATTAGAGGCTATATTTTCACAAAATTTGAGCCAAATCGACTGAACGGCTTTTACCGAACATTTTGTGCGGGGTTCTTTATGTTACAAGTGAAGCTACTAATAGGTAGCGTATTTAAAAAAATATAAGTAAAACAATTTTGTTACAGTGCCCATACATCAAAACGTGTAGCCAAAGTGATTATAGTGTTTATATGGATGTTGGCGCTGTCACTGGCAGCGCCCATGGCTATGTCATGGGAGGTTATCATGGAGGAAGAACAAGACCCAGGTATCGTAAAGTGCACATGACATTATATAAGTATACTAGCAAATAATCATAACCAATTTCCTACTGATGTTTTAGTTAAAAATACATCAGTGAAAGACCCAAATCAACTTCTCTCAAAACGTTCTTAAATACATTTCAGAGAAAGAGATGGTCGGATCGGATTTAATTTGAATCATTAATCGAATTTCCTATTCCCTTAATTCAAGTTTAAGGGAATGGCGGTAAAATTACAGAAATGATAACATTTAATGGTTTAAAATAGCTTTAATCCTATACCGACTGTTTTCAACGAGAAATAAAGAACCAGTGGTTCCGTGAATCAGAAAACTAGTATTTAATAATATAAACGGCTTTTTGTTGCGTAAATGGAAAAGTCTCAGCTTTCTCTATAAACCGATATACCGCAGAGTGGTTTGAAGCCATTGGAGATGAAAGCAAAATACATCAACGATGCTCTCCTCCGCTTTCAGCGGTTTTCTATGAATGTACCTATACGCGAATAAAAATTGAGAGGCCATACTTCGCATCACACATTTTGTATAAATATCTTTACTGTATTCAATTGCTGTAAACAGTTTCCTCCACAACAGAAACGTACAAGATAATATCGCATACATATATCTAACAAAATGTTTTATTACAGTTACCAAAATGTTCTTCAAGAAACCATTCTGTGCACCCAGTGAATTCGGATCGCATTCTCTGGCAATATATCGGCTGCTGCTGTATATTTGTCAGGTGAGTTATTTGCTAGATTAAGGGATCAGATTCAAATTTATTGGTTTACAATATTTAGATCGCATCTTTATTTGTGGCCATGACAAAAATTAAGGACCTTTCGACACTTTTTAGGTAGGTACCTACTTACTTATATACTTGTACGGTGCCTGGCCAACTTTTTGTTCATTCAAAGAAAACAAGTTTCGTAACTAAAAGTAGTTTACATCCAAGAATCACAAATGAAAAATAAGTTTTCTTTCTTATTCTGTTTGACTTTGTTATTCTGATATATTTTTTTACGGTAAGATAAACAAGTCTTTGGTTGGTATTGAGCCTTATATATTATCTTTATTCTGAAAGCCTACTCATGTGATATGACGTGAAAGCCACTCAATCAAAACGACATTACATCTTCCCAGAGGAGATTCATTACTTGGTCCATTTTAAGGAAGCGAAACGAGATGCGTTGGGTATCGTCCGATGTGACCCGCAATTTATTAGGGTGATTTTTTTGCGGCAACCTAATTATGAAAGGGATACATTCGTGAAACATTCTTATTTATTAGCCAGTAAAAATACCAGCGAACCAACTCGACCAAGAGATTACTAAATTAATTCTCAACGATCACCTTTTGAAAGTGTACATAATTATGTTTTTCATTCAAATACCATGGGGACCTAAAGTAATTTATTCCTAAATATTTTTCTTATAAAACCGTAAACGAAGACAAGATTGTCTATGGTATCGGTTTAGTGGCGTATTTTATATAAAATGGTCGTAAAATTTTGCAGTGCCATGGTCATGATCAAACGTCACTTCACTCCCGGTTTTAATTATTATTCCGTGTTCTTGTTGCAGTACATCATTCCGTTGTGCGTTATAACGTTTGCGTACGCACATTTGGCGTTGAAGTTATGGGGTGCCCGAGCTCCCGGAAACGCACTGGAGATACGTGACGCGAACCATATGAAAAACAAGAAAAAGGTAAGATTCCAAGAAAATCGTGTTTCCGGCATGGGATAAAAGTCTTAAAAAAAATTACAGTTGTGTGTGGGTGAGTCGATATGAAATCTCATTATGGCCAGTTCTATAGTTTTTAGTTGCTTGTTTATTTTCAAGTAATTTAAATTTCCTCTCACATTTACTGAAAATAAACTTAGTAATATCGGTGAACCTATTTGTTCATAATGTGGCCATTTCAAATGCTTACCCGAGAGCTCTCAAAAGGGTATTTGCACCAAGTGCTACAACATAGGTAGATTCCGAATTCACCAACGATACGATAGTTTATTACATCGGCTTATTAGCTTTAGTCTCGGAAATCGGCACGAAATTGGCTCATTGCGATCACGAACTTTGATACGCACATTCTCTAGCTACATGACCTAATTCACCTCGCTCGTATAATACTACAGGAGCGTATCTGCTTACAATCGAGCAGTGATTAAACGTACAACTTCCTTTACTTTTTTTCGGTGTGTTTAAAGGGAATGAAGGCATTTCTTTTGTAGTTCACAAAGACACCATTAAATTCCAGAGACGATATACCTACTGCCAGTTAGGCGGGTTTATCTTACGTTGATGAGTTACGGTCTTCCTTTTTTATATGGAGATTTGAAATACATGATTCGCAGCCAACTGGTTTTTAGGGAGCTTTTTACGGCCATCACTTTGTTGTTATGACAGCCATATCTTTAAGGCCGAACAGAAGTTATTCTTTACTTCTTTGTCCTGAAAACGTTTAAAATCAATAAATCAAAATGCAGACGTTACCATGAATGTTATTCATAAAAATCAATCATAAAACATCGAGTATAAATCATGTTTTATATTTTTCATTCAGGTAATAAAAATGCTGGTGTTGGTTGTGGCGCTGTTTGCGCTGTGTTGGCTTCCTCTGCAAAGCTATTTATTGCTCCAATCGTTTTTCCCGTCAATCAATGAGTAAGTAAACTGCTCATTATTATTAACGTGAGTATAAATTTGCTTATGTTTAACATGCAATTACGAGGGTTGCCTTTCAAGTTGTGTCGTTTGGAAAAACTAAAGACAATTTAAGAGTTAAATGGTATTTATTGATTTTCAAAGTAATCTCCGTGATATGTAATACACTTTTTTATTCGATCAAACCAGTTTTCGAAACATTTATTCTAGTCCGAAGTCGGTTCTCCAAAATGGCCGTTTTGTGTGCCTCAATCGCTTCTTCAGGCGTCCGGTACCGTTGACCACGAAGTCGTTGCTTGATTTTTGGAAAAGTGAAGAAATCATTAGGGCTTAAGTCTGGGCTGTACGGCGGGTGTTCCAGATTTTCGACGTTTTGCTCTTTTAAAAACGCGATTGTCTGCTGGGTGGTGTGCGACCTCGCATTATCTTGGTGCAGTACTATACGACGTCTTGGGTTATTTTTTAGGAACTCGCCGATAACTTCAGGTAAACAAACAGTGGTATACCAGTCAGCATTAACTGTTTTACGGTCTTCGAGCACGATGGTGGCAACGTGGCCATCTTACACTACAAACCATTTTTCGAAGTGCTCCGTGAGCGTATTACTTTGGTCGGTTTTGGCTCATCTTGGAACACCCAAACAGTCGACTGCTGTTTAGAATCCGGATCGTAGGCATATATCCAAGATTCGTCACCACTGATAATGTCATAAACGTGTTTAGAGTCTCCTCGGTTGAATTGCCGCAGAGTTTTACGACACCATCTAACGCGAGCCATTTTTTGGTCTTCACTAAGTAAATGTGGTGTCCAGAGTGAGATCAATTTTTTACGCCTAAGTGATCATGAAAAATATACTGAGCGGCAAAAAATCTGGCCCTCAAATGTATGCAGTAATAGGTAATTTTGTATGGAGAGTGGGCCAAATTTTGTGCCGCTGAGTATATTTTGAACACTGGTCCCTGAAATGCTTAATGAAGTTTCTATCTCACGGTATGTCGCATGGCGATCTTCGACGATCAGTTGCCGTACAGCATCAATGTTCTCCTGGGTTACGGCTGTATTTGGTCGGCCTTCACGGTGCCTATGACTAGAGCAACCACGTAGAAATTCTAAATACCAGCGTTCCACAATCCGGATGTATGGTGCTTTATTATTAAAAACCGTAGTCAGCTCTTCAAGGTACTGAAGACGCGTTAAACCCCTTTAGAAGTTGTAAAAAATTATCACACGTAAATTTTCCTTCTAAAATTCCATTTTCACAACTGACTTGTCAACTTTGAACCGACGCTCGCTGTACTAAAACGGTTCGGCCGATCTCGAGTCATTCTTTTGAAGATGATACTAGTTTTTTTTTTAATAATCACGGGAGGTTTGCAAACGACAGAACTTAAAAGGCAGCCCGCGTAATGATGTGCCAAAGGAAACTTTCCAAAATTGCGGAATATATCATGTAGGAAAATTTTGGGAAATTCTCACAATTTTGTATGGGGATAGAAACTTTCCGTTTCTTTAATTTAAATTTCTTATAAGTCTTGCGAAAATTTCCAGAAATTTCCGAGAACTTGTCCCAACTTTGCGGAAAAATTCCGCAACGTGCACATCTTTACATGCAATCTAGCCCCAAAAAGCAAAACAATCTCAGTTTACACACTTTAAGGCCGTCTTGCAGGAGAAAATTAAATCTAGACTTAGTAGTTAAACCTGAGTTCCATACATTTTGGCACTACTAAACTGAGCTTAACGCGAACCCGATATTTATGCGTTTCCAGCAAGTAGCCATAAAAGTGTTAAACTTAAAGTGCTTTTGTCTCAATCCCATTTTTGCAAAAATCCAGGCTTATAGTATGATAAAAAGCAAACAATTGTCGTGGAGAACATTGTTAGTCTACTTTTGCTTGTTGGGTTATTATTTTTATACGTCGAGATCGAGAAGTGAGGCTCTTTCAATTATAATTAGAAATATAATGTATATTGTATATGCACTATCTTTATTAACTTCGTGGTTTTGAAGAAACATGTATGATGTACGTTGAACTATGTAGTTCTATTAACAGTTAAAATGGTAGTGTTTCTTCTTCTACGTGAAAACGCTATTACTGTATTATTTAAGTCCTATTTTGATCAAAGAACAGATACCTAACAGGTAGGTGAAAAATGTAACAGTCTTACTTTATTATAATTTACTTAAATTTAATAAAAGTTATTACTTACAAGTTAATCTAACAACGCATGTTAAAAAAAATAGGAATATCTATTCCAAGGAATCAAAAATATGTACAGTATATTAGCGACCGTTATTTTTTGCCTATACCGATGCAGTTATAAAGGCGTGTTAACATAATATATTTGGTGCTTTAAATGTACCCATATTTTTATTTGTCACTGTAGATACGACTATACCTACCTAATAATGAAAGGACGAGTTTCCTCAACCCCGAACTTAGGTTAAGCGGTTATAAAGGTACGCGGTTTTCTTATAGTTTGGTAACACTCTAAAACTCGTTTTTCTATTTCAGGTACAAATACATAAACATTTTGTTTTTCTGCTTTGACTGGTTGGCAATGAGCAATTCCTGCTATAATCCCTTTATCTACGCTATTTACAATGTAAGTAACTGGTCCGTGTAAGTTTCCTATTAGTTTATTAATCCTATTGATCTTATGGGAGGCGGATCCGTTTACCTTATTAGTTCCTGCAAGGAGCGCCGTCTTTAGCTTCGTTTGCACATTCATTAGATTCTGATCAGGTATTGATATTCTTGCCATTCAGCGTTCCGTTTCAAACGAAGTCGCACTTACTTCATTATATAAAGATATTTTCGGTTAAAAATAAAACTGATTCTCTGCTAATTAGAAATTTTAAACACAAGCATCTTTGAATATCTAACTAGCTGAGAATAAAATGGGTTAGCGTTTTATTAATCACAGTGCTTTATGAAAATCGTGAGTTCTGAATTAATTGCTATGTCGTGTTGACAGTCACTGTATAATGACAAACAACGTCATAATAACAAAGTAATTAATAATTTATTTGTCAAACATAGGTTAAAAATCTAAATTAATAAAATAATAATAAAGCTGAGAATTATTTATTTTGGCCAATCCCAACATTACCCCGCAATTTACTATCGAACGTTTCAAAGCTTTAGCTAATAGCATCCTAAATGTGGTCTGGTGTATCTGCTGGGTCGCGGAATCCTAAACTCGGCCGCACTTTAACTTTTAATTAACAATTAACGGAGTTACCTTCACCAATCGAATGTTATTTTGGAGACCTTCTTTTTACCTGTTTCACTGATGATATCCAAAATAATTTTATTAAGATGGGTCGATTAATTGTCATTTATACTTTCAGGAAAAGTTTAAAAAGGAATTCAAACAGCGTTTTACGTTTGGACAGAAACCGACGAGATTTGACAGTTACGAGGTGAGCATTTTAAAAATAATAAAATATTCAATAATGTGACATTAAAACTTTTCTACATTTATTGTTGAAACAGTGTCTTTGAAATCTAACAAAAAGGAGGTCTTTGGAGAGAAAACGAACCTGACTAGATTTAATTTTCCTGTTACCGAAACCCAGTGTCTCAATTTAAACAGTCAATTCATCACGATAAAAATCTCTATTGATACAGTAACGAACGAGGACGCCAAGAGGCCGTAATATTAACTCGGTAAGACACGCTATACCTTTCTATTTGTTGTAGGACGGGCAGTCCTACCGCACCAGGATTTTATCATTCCGGTCAACGAATGAAAGGAGCGTCTACGCGACGAGAAAATCGCTAAATTTAGCGCCCGTCGACATGTCACGAAACAGCCGCTCCTCCTGTCATTGTCTGCAAAATCAGGACACACAAAGAGAAAATGGTTTTCGGTCAATGAAGGCAATTGATCTTGATACTCACAATTTCAATAAAACGTTCAACAATAGCGGAACAAAAAGACGGCTGGAGGCGCAAATCTCCAGAAATAACGACATGCCGATCGGTGATGAACGAGTCAGCGAGCTTTACATCTTTCCCAACAGCAACATAGTCGAGTTCACAGACATATCCTACGACGACAAAGTCTAAGCTTATTAAACGAGTAAAATGTGGTTGATGTCATAAAAATAGTATAAAAGTTAAGGAATGTGATCTATATAACTACTAACTAAATATAACGGACACAAAGTGTCACAGCTTTAGATAAGATAATTATGATGTTAATATTTATTTACCTTTGGAATGTACTTAAATTATGTTACTTAAGCTATATATCCTTCCTCCTAACGCCCAAGTCAAATTTTTGATTTATGAACATCAAACTTTATGCCATTTATGATAGAGTTTAATTTAAAATTACAATAAGTCCTTTATAAACGACTCTGGGCGTTAGGAGGAATAAGTACCTACTATTAAACCAAAATATTACTTTTTGAAAAAGTTTTAAAGTGTAATTAATCATTTGCAAAAGACTGTACAATTCCATAATATTTTAATTCACGTAGATAGTAAGTATACTTACATATTCAGTGTAAATAAACATTTTCTGATGAAGTGAACCTAGTCGCAATGAACGCAGGAATAGAACAGAGCAGATTTATACACCGTAAATCCCGCGTAACGATGTGGATAACCATTAATTTCATTCTTGGTAAGGGTATTTTCTGAGGCAATGGCAAATTGCGATATTGTTTGGTTTACATTACGGATATAAATTAATACGCACTAAAAGCTAGTCAATGGAGTGAAAATGATAATGAGACACATTGTACAGTCGAAAACGATTATGCTAACATGTAAATACAATAAACACACAGAAACGATTATCTCGCATTGAAAATCATATATTATAAAATCTCTGCTGCTAGATACTGGCAAACTGCCACAACACTTCTAGTAAGTAGCCATTGTTACGGTATCGTAGATATCTATAGCTATCGAATTCCACAACAGCTAACGGACAATAGAACTGCTTTCTTAGACACAGTCTCGACACCTTGTATCATAAAATTTTCGTGAATGTTAAAGTGATTCGGTGATGTAAAAATAGCATTAACAAACAATAAACACTGGAAAACATCCAGACCGCACATTGAATGAAAATAACTGCTGTTAGGTACTGAAAAATATTTTATGTTTTTTTGAAACCGAATAATTGGTAAGATTCGAAGAATGTGCCCACAATTCAATTTGTACTGCCTATCCAATTATAAATGTCAAAAATTATGTGTGTTGGTTTATTTGTGATCTTAATAATAATATGCTTAAACGGCTGATAGATTAGTTAGATCATAGATAAACCATGACCGGATATGAACATTATGATACTCTTTATCCTGCAAAATTTTCGCAATTCTTGCGGGCATTGGTCATGTTACTGTCTAGCAAAGACTTACATCTCAATCATCATCCCAGCCTATATACGTCCCACTGCTGGGCACAGGCCTCCTCTCAGAACAAGAGGGCTTGGGCCATAGTTCCCACGTGGGCCCAGTGCGGATTGGGAACTTCACACGCACCATTGAATTGCTTCGCAGGTTGTGCAGGTTTCCTCACGATGTTTTCCTTCACCGCATAGCTCGTGGTAAATTTCAAATGTAATTCCGCACATGAATTTCGAAAAACTCAAGAGGTGCGAGCCGGGCTTTGAACCCACGACCCTCTGCTTGAGAGGTGATAGGTCAAACCACTAGGCCACCACGGCTCACTAGGCCACCACGACTTACATCTAATAATGTTTATGTGAAAACTTGTGTCTCATTAAGGAGGTGTCGCAGATTTTAACAGTTGACTATTGTCTCAATTGGCAACTCTGAGGGCAGGTTAAGAGTATACTTTATTATTTTACAAATAAAGACATGAATTTGTGGGTTTTAACTAGTTACTTATAAATGTGATTCAAAACACGTTGTAGTTGATCTAATTTAACCAGAACAAAAATGCTACTTCACGTGAAAATAAACATTCACAACTATGTTCATTGAGTTTTATTGATTTATCGTGAAGTCCTGTTGTTTTAGTGCCAGCTGAAGGAAAAAAACACCGCAAAAATATCCACATACCTCATGATTTGATTTTATAGACGTAGTAAAACTTTACTTACGAAGAAATCAAACAGTCGTTAACTGCAACGAGTTTTATTTCGATGAAATGAGCCTGAATTTTTGGATGAATGGGCCATTTTTAAAGAAGACTGTGACAGGATTGGAGAAAGATATTGGCTCGTTTAGTACCCAAGCATTATGATTGTAATTAAGTAATTTGCCTTCGAGAATGCAGAAACAGTGGCCACGAAAAACAACAAAAAACAAAAAAAGTGTTGACGAAAAACTTGACCCGTACCAAAATTTTATTTTAGTGGATGTCCCCTTTTCCTAAGTGAGAAATCGGATAATTGTCGTTTTCGCAAGATTACCTGATTCAATATAACGAGTAATCTTTATTTATATACTCACCGCCGTATATAGATTCCAAAAAAGTTACCAAAGATGGCCGAACGTCACTGTCGCAAGTGTCATTGTCATTGTAACGTTCCAGATGTAACCAACCCATATTGCACATCAATAAAAAATACACTAATACACATAATCATATTTTGTTGTTATTCAAGTGTAAAGATTATCCCAAGTTTTTGATGTTCACCTACGCATACCGTATTGTGTACAATGTGTGTTGCACATGAATACCTTGGCTTTGAACTATCCATGTGCCAAAATGTATTACAAATTACAATCAATTGAGCCATTTTTACGAGTTAGACTAACAAACATACAAACAATTTTTGACGCTGCGACTAAGGAATTTCGAACTATTTATAAGTAATAAAAACAACAATAATGGTGATATGAATATTTATTCAATCTTCAATTTCCGAACAATTTAGTTCATCCTCATCCGTATTAATTATAAAAGGTTCGACCACATCATCAATGAAAACATCTAACTGCATCATTCTGTCTTCTATTTTAATCGCATGATCAAACTCGATCTCCAACGCTTCGGTGTCACCTTCTGCAGTGATTTGTTGTCAATATTCCTATGTGCATATCAAAATTATATATTATATAGGTACGCAAATTATGAGATTAATAGTATCCAAATGTTGTTAAAACCTGAAGTATTACCACTGTAATATGAACTTTTCTACTAAAAAACAGTTTAGTTACTTATGTATGTTATTTAGAAAAGTTAAAACTTACCGATGCAAAACTTTTTCATTTTATTGGCAACACATGAGTAGTTTTTTTGGATTCGGCGCTTAATAGTCTTTCATTCATTTAAAAATTTTGCAAAGCTAATCCTTTAAAAAATCTTTATATTTTAACTTTCGTTCTGAGACATGAAATGTTTGCAGACGGACATATTTTACGAGTAAAATTGTACAGAAATGTAGGAGATAGGTCGCTCTTATAATAATAGTTACTATGCGTGCAAAAAATGTTTGCGCAATCCTAAATAGCGTCGCAAACACAACTGAGCCAAATGTAAATATTTAAGAAAAAAATGTTTTGCATCCGTTTGATATGGAAATCAACGTCAGTTATAATTTATTTTCAAAAGAGTTTGACGTAAACTTATCTTGAAACGTACTTCGTGTTCTGTAAAGATTTTTATATCTTCCTACTTAATACGCCATTAAATACTTACCTATACTGTACAATAAAATTTAAGCAAATTGATTTATGCACAAAAATCTTCATGAATGTGGCAAAAAATAGAACAAATGCGCGGCTGTCTTGCACTAATGTTACTTTTTACAGAGCGACCTGTAGTGAATGTCGCTGTTTTTTTTTCACTGTTTTTAGTATATATATTTTGAGATGCAAGCACAAATAATGTAAAGCTAATAATAATAATAAAATAAAGCGCTCTCTTGCAAACGTTACCCACGTTCATTAAGACATTTGTAACCTTTGAAATGGGTCAAAGTTCTGTAATCAATTTGTTACCGAACCCAAAAAGGTGCGAGATTATTAAATGAATTATGCATGAACAGGGAATAGAATAAAATGTCCAAATGTAACAAACAACTTTATCACAGAACGACACGAAATACTAAGTTGTAAAAATATATACAAACGTGATTAGGTAGCAACAAAACACTTCACAGATATAAAAGTATCATACACCATTCCTCCATTTTGCCGCTGGCCAAGTTTGTGGTCAAAGTTTCACGACTTTTGTTTGACAGATTCGTGTTTGGGGAAAATTTCGACAATTCCATCCGCCTTTGTCTAAGGGAAATCCACTTCAAAAGTTTTAATAAGTTTTCATAGTATTTAAAATTTTGTCCGTTTAGTAAAATCATGTTCCATAATAACACTGGAAATTGTCACCTCTGCGGGACGTGTAAGTCAGTAAGTGTTGTTAATGTAAATAGTTATAAAAGGGTCAATCAACTTTTTAGTTTAGCTTGTTGCTTTAATAGATAATGTCTCCCTTCACGGCAGGATTACCGAGCAAGATGGTGGTAGCAATCCGGGCGGACCTTGCAAAAGGTCCTACCACCTGCAAGTATGATTATGGAGGTACAAATCCACTAAAAGTTAGGAGTTGTGATAATTTTAAGGCAATTCCTTCATGGCTCATCTCCTAAGCATGCATACATTGCAAACATTTTTCTAAGAAATTGAATCACTGATATCTCTTGAGTTACAAGACAGAATAACATACACTTTAAAGTTGATTGACCCAAAAATAAAGGATGAAGTCCACTGACTTGTCGCAAATACAGTCGCACCTGGCTATTCGTCAAAAATGCAGGTCCTGAGAATTATGGATATTACGCGATACGGATCCGCGTTGGCGGCGGGTCGGCGATCTTCGAGGTAGCCGCGCTTGTCTTCCGACACCTGCCGAGGTATTCTGACGCAGCAACTGCGGTTCGCGACTCCTGGACAAAACAATGGCATTTTGTTAAGCTTGAGTAAGTAATAAAAGGGTTAAAATCAAAGCAAATGTACCGTAGTAAATGCAACTAAAATTGTAATTATTGTGACGAGAACGAGGCATTTATACGAAATGGGAAACATGTTTAATACAATTGTAGAAAAAAGAACTGTTGTGTTTAATCCGTCAGCTAGATTATCAGAAAACATCCTGACATTTTTTAACAAACTTAGTGCTTAAGACCTAGACGTGGTTGACCTGCTTTGTTATTTTGGATATAAATAAAATAAATATCATGGGACAATTGACACCAGTTGACCTAGTCCCAAACTAAGCAAAGCTATGGGTACTTTAACTTTTTTTTTACAATTTGTTTAATATTAGGTAAGTATACAAATGGTACAGAGTGCGGAAAATTACGAGCCTCTGTTGAAAACCCGTTATGACTTAAGCTGGAGATGCAACTAATTGTAACTGTCGTACAAAACTCAATGGTTATAATAAAATATTACTTAATCTAATAAGTAACATATTTAATTCATGTGCAAGGATAAATTGTAGTTTAACTTTTACTCTCCATGGACATGGGAGTAAAAGTAAAGAGGTTTTCTAATTATTTTTTTAATTAGAGTTCGTTATTTTCATGAAGACAAACAATTTAAAAATCTAGGTAAGTTTTGTTTAACAAGATTTTTTTTTTCTTTTCCGCTTTTTACGTAACATTGTTTGGAACCCTGCACCTATTCCTCTTAAAGTGTCAGTAATGCGGCGGTTTACCCCACCGCCCAAAATCAAGACGGGTTGTGGTGTCACTCTTACGAATCCCGTGGACTGCTCTATATGTATGAATGCGTGGCAATGCCTTAGCGCTGACAGTTGATGGAGATGGGCTTAAATGGTGAGTTAGGTAGGGTAACGTTAAAAATGTAGGTACGTCCTTTCAACTACCCCCGGCAAGTAAAAGGACCCAGAGTGCAAAACGGTCTGTTACCAAATAAAAACATAGATGCTAAAACTAACTTTGAAATATGCAAACTTTTGTTAGGTATTTAACTTTTTCAATTTTACTTGTGCGTTGCGTACCTATTTAAGAAAAGGTATATCTATAGATTTGAGTCTTTGGGTCTAAATTTGCAAATCAATTTTTACCCAGATCTAGTTTTTCATCATCTTCAGCCTATACAAGTCCCACTGCTAGGCACAGGGCTCCTCTCAAATTGTAAGGGATTGGACTTTACTTTTTACGCGGGCCCCGTGCGGTTTGAGAACTTCAGACATTATAGTTAAGCTAGTGGTAAATTTAAAATACAATTTCGTACATGACTTCCGAAAAATTCAGAAGTGAAAGCCCGAATTTTGAACTCTTCGTCTTCTGCTTAAGAGCCATATTTCAAATCATTAGGCTACCACGGCTTTTTTCATCAGTTGTTACATCGGATGGATAAATCCGTCTAAACGGTGAACTTTTTATATTTACTTTTGAGATACTGAAGTCAGTGAAGCAGATAATTTAATAGTATATTGTTCAACAAGGGACTAAAACAAGCCATAATGACACGAGATGTTTAGCCACCCATTTAATTCAATCTATTTTTATTTACGTGACTGTAAGTGGTTTATTTATAGGGCGCTGTCCAAGAAGGGTGACGAACCTCAGCTCTCAATATGACATTTTAACTTGGTTTGCAATCAATAGATGGCGTTGTGCGAGCGAATGTTGGCCTATCAAATTGTTAACGTAACCTTTTTTCAAGCCAAAGTCCAAGACATTTATTTATTGCGTTGCCCTATGGCAACTTAACTGTTGTAAATTGTACGGGCATTATTTACAACAGTTGAGTTAAGACGGCATTAAGCTATTTCTAATGCGGGCGAAGCCGCGGGATAACACACAAACACAAACATCACGCCTGTATTCCTAAATGGGGTAGGCAGAGCACACGAAACGTTACCGCTTCGGAGCCACTTATAGCAATTTTTGGTTTTAAGTTTGACAAAAACGGTACAATAGTGACTAGTGAATAGTGAGTGCCGCGGGATAAAGCTAGTAATAATATTATAAAAAAGTATTGCTATTGATGCAATGGACCAGGCTCGAGGCTGACGGGGCTAGCTTTGTGAACGATAATTTCTACACCGCCAAGAACAAAAGCGGATGCTTTCCAACAATGCTGTGAACAATGATGATAGGTAACCAAGAGATGAAAGCAGAATCTAAAGAGGATGGCCCCACAGAATCTGAGAGAACCATATGTGACCTGGACACAGCGCATGCTATAAAGTGCTTAAGTATGAAAAACACAAACAGTTAAAGATGAAAGAAAATGAAAATATTAGTTTTTTAAACCAAACCGACAACACCAAAATTTTAATTAGCCTGTCGTAAACAATCAACATAATGGAAACGGTTGGCGTTAATATTCAAGTCAGCTGTCAGCTTTTACGACGAATATTATCCCCGTCCGACATAATAGGGCACCAGAAACAGCGAAAGATAAGAACCTGCAAAAAATAAAACAATTACACTTGGAAAATGCCACTAGTGACCCGCCCGGCTTCGCACGGGCAAAGTAAAAAAAAAACGGCCAAGTGCGAGTCGGACTCTCGTACGAAGGGCTCCGTACCTATGGTCTGTCCCATAATTCGAGATACTAAAATGACGTTACATGTGTTACCTGTTTTTTGCGTCTCATAAATAGTGATGTGCCGCAACCGGTTATCACCGAAAGATTTTGTAGGTACCTATGTATGTATGTCGTAAAATATTAAGATATGAACGGATCCGTGATGTACTAAAATGTAAGGCACTTAGGACATTCTAGAAAAGGTAAAATAGATCTAATAAAAATGCGACCGTTTTCGAGATATTTCGACTTTTTATAGATGCTGATGTTTAAGTTTCAATTTCATTCTTTGGCCTCTGTGTATAGATATTTGTACGTATTTACAACCATATACTTGTCGGCTTTGCTAAGAGGTTGACGTTTCCGTTTTTTCCGAGGCGAAAGTATTTCTTCGCTGTGTCATCTATGCGACGAAATACTTGGCTACTCAGAGTCCATGTTTAATCCAACAAAACTCAACAAAAACGCGACCAAACCAAATTAACAAATAAAAAGTCTATCTCAACAAATTTAACAAATAACAGCAACAATAACACGAGAAAACGCACTGATCACATCCGATGACAATATGAGTAAAGTATCGAAAATCGGTTGAATACCACTTGAATACGAAAAACATGAACAATGACGTTGTGTGATATCTGAGGGCCTACTCCGGAATTCGAAAATCAAAGCTCGTACCGCAACGCCCCTCCCACCCCCGCACTAAATAGTAGTGTCAGAAGGACGGAACGACACGAACTTCGACTTTCGAATTTCGTAGTAGCCCTGCTGGCCCTAACTACAAAATGCAAAACTCGAACCCCGTATGTTGCCGTCCCGCTGACGCTTATCTCATTTAACACGCGAGTGAAAGGGACGGTACCATACGAACTTCGTTTTTCTAGTTTTGTAGTAGCCCCTCTGTATTATTTTTTACGTTGGCACTAAGTGATAAACACTGTATTTTTACCTGTGCTTAGATTTTATCACTTTATCGTAAAAGTTCATTTATATTTACAAAATGGAAAGTAGAATATTGTATGCTGTAATGTTATTTTTGCTATCGTAAAATATACATTTTATCGGTTATTTACGAAACCGTAATCACGAAGCAGCACTGTTCTTTTTATGCTGGCCACATTATTTTTACTTTTGACTTTTCAGACTGCCATTTTAGTATCTTCATAGACACTACTACTAGACACTACTACTCTGTATATAGTTCAATAGTTTCTACAGCGCATGCGATGAAAGATGTTTAATGGCAACTTTTTTTACACTTTGAGTTACATTATTGTAGTTTTAGTACGGAACCCTAATTTTTATGTTAATAAATATAGCCTATGGCACTTTGGAATAATTTAGCATTCTAATAGTGTAAGAATTATTAAAATCGGTCCAGTAGTTTTTGAGTTAATTTGTAACAAACATCCAAAAAAAGATTGGTTGCTACATATCTTAATAGGTACAGTGAAGTGCAAAAATATATATCTATTAGAACCACTCAAAAATATGTTAAGGAATAAAGGTCTCTGGTACATATTTTTGAAACTTTAAGTAAGTAAATATTTTTACACCTGACTGTACAGTCACCTGCATTTATATCTGCCACAGCGGAGCGTGCAAAAATATCTGACACGCTACGAATAGAGCCCTAGAAATAGAGAAGACCTAGAGAGCACTAGAAATAAGGTCACTGTAAACTCATGGTAGTGGTACAGATATTGGTGCTGGTGACTGTACAAAGCAGAGATGGGTATTATTCAAATATTTATTTATTAATTCAACGTCATTTAATTAATCGCGACATCTTCGGAGCACAATAATGGCAAGGTTAAGTATTTCTGCAAGAAGAAGATAAATGTACCTACGGATTACTAATTAATATGCTACCCGTCTGAAGGCACTTCTCTTCATTCAAAGTCAAAGTCAAAATATCTTTATTCAATTTAGGCTATAACAAGCACTTATGAATGTCAAAATTGATAAATTGAGTGTTTTTGCTACACCTTGGCAGTAGGTAGTTTAGTGTTAGGTATATTATAATAATACCTACACAATTCCTGTTCCGAAAAATGTTGGAAGGTTCGTTAGAAGTGCCAATAAAATTATGGGTAATAATTCGCAACTAACGTTTGGCAACCTGATTCATTTCGCAACTTTTCATTTCGCAAACTCTAAAACTGTAAATATTTCAGGATTTATTTCACAGTCGTCGTGTAGAATCCAATAGGTTAGGTTAGTTTTTCTGAAATATTTACAGTTTCAGAAATATTAAACAGTTGCGAAATGAAAAGTTGCGAATTGAGTCAGGTTGCCAAACGTTAGTTGCGAATCATTAGTGAACCAAAATTATGTCATGGCATGGCGCTTACAAATCACTAACGCTTGTAATCACTATCGCATTCACCTTGTTTTTACCGCCAGCGTACACCTTTTGATAAATAGAAATAGTGATGGTAATGGCACTAATGGCGCTTACGACTGTGCCTCCGTTAGACAATAACCTTACACGAAACGTCATCGAAATCGATTCAACTTTCGCGAGCACACACCTATGATTATTTTTCAAAAAGTTGTCCCGTCGTGAAATTGACAAGAAATCAGTTTGTCAAGAAATTATTAACACTAAGGACGAAATCGTAAAACAAACTGTATAAAATGTACCTGTAATGTGACATGCAATAAACAAATTTGAATTTGAAAACATCCAAAATTTATTGACGTCAGGAAACGTCACGAAATCTTGTGAGGAAAAATCGTAATTTTGTAACTTCATCGAAACATTCTATTGGATCTAACAACAGAGCTTATCTGACTTTTTATCACCTTTACCACAAGGTTTTGTATATATTTAAACACAATATTACTTATTTTTTGTTTTGAAATAGCGTCAGGAATTAATTTTTTCACCTCAGCAGCTAAAACAGGCAGGTTTTGCTATTAAAAATCAGTGAGCAAAATCGCATTTTGCTCACTCCGTGAGACAAAGTAGATTTTTTATTTTATTTAAATGCTGAAGGTCAGTGCTGCTGGGTCCACTCACTGAATTCCAAAAACTTAACTTTAAAGTCGTGTATTACATATTTTTGTAACTTTGGCCGTGTCGATATCTTTGCACTTGACTGTACGAGAACCAAACAAGTCACATTTTGAATACGCTTACAGGAATTTCTGTGGGAAATATTCACATTTTGTCGACTGCCTGTGTTTCAATTAGGTACTTAGAATTATACAATTCGGCATATTCGCTTCTTACCTATGCAACCAATTAGCCAATTCAACTTTTGATAAAAGTCTACACTCTGTGTAGGTAGACTAGCGATAAAAATACAGAACCTTGGGCACAAACTGTGCACAAACAACACGAGTAGATTGGTATTAATTTGTACACAAACTACCTACCTATTTCAAAACGACATAATGGACTTGTGGAAGTTCAAATGTGAATTCCGCGACAGGAAGCTCTATTCATCACGGCTAATGGTATTGTGGTGGCAGGCAATTTTCTATGGTTTCTAATAGGAATGCAGCGTCTTCAGTTTATCTAGTTAACTCTATCCAAGACTTATTCTAGTTAGTTGTACGAATAATCATGGCCGTACCGAACGAAGCCTTTGGGGAAACCATTCCTTTCACTGTTCGTTGCCTCCATTGTGTACATTGCTACGCCTGCGGGCTTTTATTTCTCACTCTGTCGGCGAAGAATTCGTCAAACCATCTCCATGTTTCCATCTTCATGGTAAATTTCTATTTGATCGGTTTAGCTGCTTGAACGTGAAACGGCAACAGCCATTGCGTCAGATTTAGTTACACATTAAAAATATTAGGATAGAATTGCAAAACAATTATTCCAGTGAAATTTCTATGGGATCGCCATTCACCTGCGAACGTTCGAAGATGGGGCAGCGAATAGTTTCGGGACAGTCCATGTGTATGATCAGTGAAATGACTTTTAAGCGATAACACCTATCTGGGCCAATCAACTATTTTACCGACACTTTGGGCGTCTCCTGCGTTACCAAAATTGTCTCGGGCGTTACCAAAAAATCGTACTTCCAACAAGATATTTCACGGTTTAATAGATTGAACTTACGTAGGACGGCATGTATTCATGTACACCATCTATTAAATTACAGAAAAAACACGTTTACTTACAAAAATCTGCAATTATTTGAAAAATGTCGTGGACAGATTAGTGTCGGTAAAAAAGTTGGTTGTTAATTGAGTGGGTTGATTGATATTCACTTGAAAACGCTTTAAAACTCTTTCTTGTTAAATAGTTATTGCTATTAGTATGTATAGCGGCAACATCCTTCTTGTAACCGCTTTATTGTAACAATATATTAGTGCCGGGAAATATTGAACACAAATTGATTTAGCCACCGATAATTAATCCGTCCCTCGACTGATTTTGCACGCCTTTTAGTATAATATCCGTTCGGAGCACAACTCCATCCTGATCACGTATTAGTTAATAGAAAAAACACAAGAGCGTAAGCGATAACAATAATGGAGTAAGCAGTGCAAGGGTGTATCTAAATACTTACTTATTGATTAAACTATCAGATTTTGTGGAAAACATAGCTGTGGGAAAAAAGAGGCTGAAAATTGAGTTTGATCTTGAAATTGAATTTGATGGTCAGGCTGTTTAGATTGACTTATCGTAGTCAAAACGTGAATTTAAAAAGTGAAAAAACTGTACCGTAATGAAATTTCATACAATTTCCCGGCCGCTCAGAGCGGAAAGTGTTTTTTTTTATTTGTGGCAGTACAAGGAAGAACTTCGCGTACCTACTATGTTTGCGACAGTTGGGAGGACAATTCCAAGCATATTGGAGAAAAAGAGATAGATATAGTAGGAATACACTACAAAAAAACAATACCTTACAAACTTATAAGCCAACGGTGCACTGAACACAAGCTATTTGCTGGGTGCGAAGTACTAGGTGGGGGTAATATCACAGGGCTCATAGTGGCCAAAAGTAAAAATAATGTAGGCTATGTCATCTTATTTTTATTATTATTATTATTGATTTTTGTCACAAAGTCGCGATGAAATTTCAAAATGTCAGAGCCGTAGAGCCAACAAAGTTGCGGACGCAGGTGGCGCTGGTGTCGTGCACAGAGCCAATAAGCCAGAGGCATGTAACCTAATCCAGCGCTCCAGTATTGTTGAATCCCTCTATTTTGTAGGATGTTCAGGTTTCTTTAGTTAGGACGAAATATTTTTGGTCGGTTTTTTATATGTACAGTCATCTGCATCAATATCTGCCACAGCGGAGCGTGAAAATACCTGACACGTCCTACCGGCCCTGGAAATAGAGTCGTATCAAATATTTATACACGCTTTTTTTGTCACATATTGATGCTGGTGACTGTACCTACCATGCAAATAAATTAGGCGACCGTTCATGGAATTTTCCACGAATTTTTTAGTACAATTTATTCGTATGATTACTTGATTGATTTTATATAATATTTTTGGTAAATGAAATACTTTTATAACACCTCAGAACTTAAGACTAACTTCTATTATTTTGTGTCTTTTATATATTCGCCGTCTATTTGTTTTTAGATAATTTCAGTAGTACACTACTACTACAGAGAGTACATCAAAGTTTTATAAGTAATTTTGATTTTATTTCCCTAATATTATCTAGTACCATTGCAGGTCTCAATACAAACATACACACATACATTTCGTTACCGTTTTTATACTGAAATTTTATTGAGAAAAAAGCGTATGACGAGTATTGACAAGTGATGTATGATACTCTTGAGATACGGATACTCAGATGTATGATATTCTTGAGATACGGATTAGATGAAATCGAAATGATTCGTTGACGTAATATACTGTTTATGTTACGAAATTCGATAGATGATTGTTGCGTGACATATACTGCCACTTTCTATGACTGCTAATTCCAGACTAGTATTTTTGATTGCGTGTACCACGTCTGCGCAATCAAGTAGGTAATATTGTAAGACAGATATCAGCAATCAATATTTAAATTCTTAAACCAAAATTAGATGACATGAAACAAGCACGCCGCACGGGGCCCATACATCACCAATATCTGACACAACAACGTGCATAAATAACTGATGCACTATTTCTAGGGCCGGAAGGACGTGTCTATTATTTGCACGCTCCGCATGTTGCATTGATATTAATATTTTGATTGTACTCTGTGCTACTGATGCTCCGTGCGGTAAACTAATATGTGAATATCTATGCCAAGACGACGTACATTGTCGGCGCCGTTGTTGGCGTCATATTGTTATGTGCCGCGTAGCTTGTCGACGCAAGCTCGATGACCCTGGCACAAAAACCTACGATGTCGGGCCACATTAGTATTCCGTACTAATATGAATACATTCAATCATTAGGAGGAACCTTTTAGACGATGTCGTAACGCATGCATTATAATATGTAGGAAATTATCAATAGATCTAACGTGCGGCACGGTTGCCAGAAAACAAAATAGGGAAAATAAATACTGTAGTTTCTAGATGATAGTTTAACAGTCAAGCTCAAAAATTTAATGATAATATAGGTTGCTTGTTGATTGACGGAAAGCGGGCATATTTAACTAGTATCATAAAGTTATACCTTTTTTTTGCAAAGTATTAGCGAACTAGCCGACGTTGTTCACTAGCGACTGACCCCCGGATTATTATATTATTCTCAAACGCTCTCTATGGACGTACTCGCATTTTACTTATAAGAAAAATTGTGGTAGAACTGCAACTGTCACGGCGGAACGGCAGTGATGGTCCTGGTAATTGCAGCCTGCTCGCGTGCAAGACATATGAGAGGAATAACAACAAAATAATTAAAAGAAATTGGAATTAATCAATTACACGCACAGGACTTATCACGCTAACACACAGAGTAATATTTACTCACCGGCAACATACAGTGGCGTGGTCACGAGTAGAAAGTGTGGGGTGTCAGTCTGATTAGCAGCGGAGTCCTTGAACTAAAGGATTGGTCATTTTTATTTGTCACCCAACTTCGTTAACGTGAACGGCCATTGTAATGTTGTAGAAAGTCGAGGTAAATTTATTCGTGTCTAAAAATTATTGTTTCAAAATAGTTACTTGATTTATAATGCATAATATTGGCATGATAATTGATACTGAATTGACTGTAAAGCGGAAAATTACAACTTAGTTTACCGCACTGCCCGGTCAACCGCCTGTTAGCCGTAGATACTTGAGGCAAAGGCGATCAAAAAGTGCAAAGCAAAGAATTCCGCTTAATACATCTTAGTATTTGAGGCAGTAAAACTATTTGAGCATTTCCAAAGAAAGTTTGTACATTTATTTGGGACTGTTTTGTGAGAAAAATTTGCAAGTTTAGAGTGAACGAAAGAGCGTAATAACATAGTCTTTCAAAATTCCCAATTAGTTTGTATGCAAGTTTGATTTTTTGTTACCATAATTATGGATTTGCTGTAAAAGGTCTTAAGTCCGTACAAATTAATTGGACATACACATACAATTACGTAACAGCGAAATATTTTAAATGAATCCGTATTTGATCACTAATTAAAGGACACTATTAAAAATAAATTGAACCGATGTTATAACCTCCTCCTTTTTGTGAAATCAGTTAAAAAGAGCCTGTGTTCGAGTTATTTAGAGTCATGTTATTGTGTACTTAGATAAACAAATGCACTGAATGCAAATATTATTTTTTAAATTCTACACAATAAATTCTGGTGAATACAGAACGATGATTTACTGGTAGTGATTTTGAGTGTTCGATAGGTACTAAGACTCTACGTGTGTCCACCGTAGAGGCACCAAGTTCCAGACATACTGTTGGTGTAGCCCGGTGACTTATACTATTTATGTCATTGCCCTGGAGACAGAACGTGAGCGGTGTCTGAAACGAGTGTCATGTATTTCGAACCTGTGCGAAATTTTTGCGATATTTATTAGTTAGCATGATGTTGTATATGTAGCCTAAAAAGAAGATAATAAGTTTAATTACATATTATCAAGCGCTGCCAGAATTTAAACGCCAATAAAAAAAAAGATACGAGTACAAGCGCAGCGCAGGTTCGGCAGGTTTCCTACAGTAATCCTTCACAAAGGTAGTAATTTCATAAATCGCACAATGAATTTCGACTCAGAAGGTAACAAAGGAGTGAAGACGATTTTGGAACTGGTCGAGTCTTCTGCTATGGCTCAAAGCATGGTTATGATATCCTCAAAATCAATTTATAGCAGTGAACTGTAAAAATTAGGACGGGATAATTTTTACCGCAATTTGAGCGGGTAAGTTTTCGGCGAGTGGGTGAACTTTTGCAGTTATGTAAGTATTTCGTAAGTATTTATTTGTACCTATAAATGCAAAACATTAAAAATGCTTACATGTGGCAAACGATTCCTTGAGGATCGCAGTGTGCAAGTAGTTTTTTTTTTATTCGAATACTACACTACAGCGTAGATTTTTTCTCAACGACGAATCACGATTAACTATAATTATATATACGAACTGAGAAATCCAGATGCAGAAGCCAAATAAACTTATCAACTCTTTTCATGTTAGCAACTTATTAATAATTGTATTAGCAGTTTATGATTACTAATTCTTACTAAAGTCTTACCACAGAAATTGAGTCATGATGATGATGATAATTAGGATAGTAAACTCTGTTGGGTTTTTATTACCTCTTTTGATAGAAAGAGCTTACTCGTACCAATTTATAAAATATTAGTTGATAAAGGCACTGTTACACATGTTAACTGATGAAGCAAACGCGTTCAACTTGATTTTACCTTTCCTTCCAATTGATTAAGTTTGTACTAATAAGTTTGCTGGATTTACCATGTCCAATTCACACATGTACTAGTTAGCATTTGTCAAAAGAAATCTTTCTTGCACTAAAAGCATGTGTAACAATGTTTAAGGACTTTGTTAAGGTGGGTTGTAAACTTGATTGCTGTGATTCCTGTGGTGTAGACAAGCTTGACTAATACCCTGGTGGCCGCTATGCTATTGAAACTACGAATTGCAAATTCAGTTTTAAGTTAAATAAAGGAAAATTACCGCACTATTTCAAGAAATGTATTTTAGATTTGCTACGTATTTTCAACCGTTGACATGACCACTTTAGCAAGTTAGTAATACGAAAAGTAACTATAATTATAACCTGAATAATACAAACCATCAACCAAACAAGAAACAGTGGTCAGAATATCGGTAAGTTCTCAATTTATCGTAAACAAATTATGGTGAAAGGGTTAATGCTCTGTAATTATAATATCTCGAACATTATCCAAAATAATTGCTTCTGAATTATCAAAAAATAATTAAGATTTTATATCGTAGAAAAATTTTCGATAAAGTACAGTAGTACAAAATTTCGTGGGTCGAAAAAAACTGTGAATAGGCCACTGAGCCGTACCCGCCATCGGGAGGTAAGTGCGCAATAGATCCCGAAGCTGGGCTGTCAATCTGGAGTTTTTATATAATCAATAAATTATCTATAAAACCGGCCAAATGCGAATTGAACTCGCGCTCTGACGTTTTCGGAGTTCCGTACCAATTAAAAATCCGGAAATAATAACTTGGTAATTCATACTTATGAATATCAAAATATTTTTTTGCAAGTCAGTACGTATTTTGACTTACATATTTTTTTTCTGAGGCCTTACTTTTTACCAAATTTCATAATTCTATCAACGAGTAGCACCCCATAGGCTTTGATTTCAAAAGCTTTTGTTTTCATTATTTTCTTTAAGGCAAAAAGGGTAGTCAGACAAAAAGTAGTGACTATATTACTAAAATAACTCACTGACTGATAATAGAGTAGTTTGCTCTACTTATTACTAATTAAAATAGCACTTTCAATTTATTGGTAGTGTTATTAGTAATGACGCAGAAAACTATTATTATTATACGAGTAAAAGGGCACTGTTCCCTGAACATGGAATGTAACAAGTTAGATAAGTTTAAAACCTAAAAAAAAAACGCCTGCAGAAACAAATCGCTCTCTGAAAAGTACTTATTAAAATGTTCGTCAACTATTTACTTAAACCAAAAAGTTGCTAAGAAATCTCGTGACGTAGGTACCCGTGGTCCAACTATAGTTTGTCCAACTTCTTCCAAGGGCGGAGCTCCTCTTTCTGGGTATTTTGCCCTTCGGGCAACTGAAGTTACCTTACAAACCTAACCCACCTAATTTTAGGATCTATTATAAATATAATATTTCCGGATTGGACAAATTAGTTGGACCACGGGTACGTACAGTCGAGTTCATAAACATGTGAGCGACATTTTGATCAAAAATATCTGAACACGCTTTTACGCCGGTAACAATACGAGTATAGTCATGTTCAGATAATTTTGATCAAATTTTTGCTCACAAGTTTATGAACTCGACTGTACCTAGAAATTTCATATTAAATTTTGGAGACCTAGCTTAAATATTTTGGATGTAAAGTCGCAATCAGGGATTGTTGAGCCACTGCCACTATTCCTAAATTTGGCCGAGCGATGTTATTCTGGTTTATTAATGGCAAAATTTACTTAGAGTGCAGTCAAGGGCAAAGATTAGACACAGCCAAAGTTGCAAAAATATGTATACACGATTTTATGCACTTAACATTAAGATCGTGTATACATATTTTTGCAACTTTGGCCGTGTCGATATCTTTGCCCTTGACTGTACATGTATAACTCGGCTAAATTATGAACAGTGGAGTAACTCAAGGATTCCGGTTCGAGATGGTACAGTCACCAGCACCAATATTTGTCACAACAAAGCTTGCATAAATATCTGATACGACTCTATTTCTAGGGCCGGTAGGACGTGTCAGATATAGCACGATCCGCTGTGGTAGATATTAATGCATGTGATTGTACTTAATAACCTCCCTGACTGATCCACCTGAGGACCGATTTCAACATTCAAATTAAGATTTTACTGCCCCATATAAACGGTTATTTCAATTTTTGATTCGCAACTCCGCTGCCGCATAAAGTAGATTCAGCGTTTTTAAAAGCAAGTAACGACACTATAAAGCACTCCTGGGGCAATAAAATACAGCTAAGCTCAGTTGCGTCGGTATTCGGTAAATGCTAGCACCATCTGTACTTTACTAGGCTACTTTGTGATGGATATCAGGGAGTCCAGGATATAACATTGCTTTCAAGGTTATTTATGATATTATTGCTATCGGCAGGAGCGTTCAGCTCACGTATATTATAACATCTCTCAAGCACATAACAACATAACAGCAGGATTTTGAAATTAGTGTTTTTTTTTCGTAATAGCAAGTTTAACAGAAAACAGCAAGATTGGCTAAAAAGTTACTTTAAGATAAGCCCAATTATTATTTAAGGTCTATTCATCCTTCCGTGTCACACTTTTTTCGCGGATTACACAATAACCATCACTTAAAATGTTGTTGTATACTTAAAGAAACTCATAAAGTATTGAAATCAACCAAGTAACCATTGAAAAATATCATTTCGAATAAGATTGCCTTCAATAATCGAAGGAACGAATGAATAACCTTAAAAATATCTGCCATTTTGTCTAGATTATCTATGATCGTATTGATGGAAAACGACAACTTATCGATATGGATAAATATGGCAATTAATGCTTAATGTAGAGATTTCGGAAAATGCATTAAAATCAATCATAATAATTACTCGGAATTGCTGTGGTTGATCTCAATATTTATTTTAAACGAGGACGGACACGGAGATTGCGTACCTACCTAGGTGTCTATAGTTACGCTAAACGTAATTTCATATTGAGTTGAATCATTAAAAAGAAGAAAAGATATAATGAAAACTTAGCTGTAATGGTGTTCAACCTTTGCGTTTTCCACTAGAGGAAATAATAATAAATAAAATTAAAAGAGTTGAATCTAGAAATGTCATTCGTTTCGCTACCTCGCTTGATGTCGTACGTTACGGGTGCTGTTTTTGTGATATTTGTGACGACATGGCTTGCTTACGGATTTATTTATGTTAATAGCAAAATAATCGGTCACATTTTATGTATATTTTATCGACTTTTCCAATCACTAGTCATTGTCTATTATCACCTGTGACGTCACGTTTGTTTACATGATAAGACACGTAGAATGAATAGACTTTAGATTAAGTATCTAATTAAAATAAAACAATAATAAAAATATATTATATACACCACCTCACCCGTTATATCTACAGAAATCTTATTTAATGAAAAATACATATGATAGAGTAATTAAAATAAATATAATTATTCATAAAACCAAAAAAAAAATGTTAAAAGATTACTGCATTATGTGATAATGAGGCATTTGATTTGAAGAACAGATTTGAAGTTCCCATTCCGCTGTGGTATAAAATAATGATGACTTTATGTGGCTGTATGTGTATTTAAGTGACTTAACTCTCCAGCGGACACCTATACTAGTCTTTACTCGCTTTATCCAGCCGTCTTAGCGTAAAACTCACACACACGAGCACGCGCGAACACACGCACACACACTAATGCACAAACTTTAGTTATATTATTCAAATTAAAAAATATATTTCGGACCTATAAATCCATAGTGTTAGATTACAAGTACCTAAGTACAGGGTTAGTAGTAACATACATTAGGGTTAGTACATACATACATACATTATTATGCTATGTTTTCTAACATTTAAGCGGTGATAAAGTTAAACAAAACAGCCCCACAAATTAATCCCTCAAGCGTATCTTCTAAATGATGTTGTATGTTTAGGAACTTTATTGACAACGGAAAGATGAGTTACCTCATAAAGCTTATTATCGCAATTTTTCAATGCATATGAGTAATTTATAACCAAAGAGCGGAATTCTCATAGCAAAAATCAAATGTCAAGAGGGATTGACCATTGTGTTTTGTCGACTATTCCAGTTATCAATTTTTCGCATGTTACCGACTTTAACATTATTCTGTAACATTTGACCTCTTTGACAAGCCTCTTGCGTCTCTTTATTAAAATAAATTACGTCACGTCACATCTGACATTAATTTGATGTCGCTTGAGTTTTCATACGTACTTATTATTTTATTAGGTTCCCGTGTTAACGAAAATGGTTAATCGTAAAAGAAAAACGATTAGCAAATGGATAAAGTAATATCCTTCTCTTCATTCTTTATTTTTCTTTTACTTCTCTTAGTTTAAATGGTGACAATGTAGAGAAAATAATGAAAATTCTTTGTTACTACAGGCAAGATTATTAATTAAGTACTTACAGAAATACAGTCGATATAGATTTCGATTCTGTTATTTTGAATGAAGGTTATTCTATCGTCAGTTACACTGTAACATTTCCGTTTCAGTTTTATGTTTAAATTGTAACAAATACACAGGTCTATTTTTTTTTGGTAGCCTATAGTGTCCCACTGCAGGACAAAGGTCTACCCCATTACAGGTCTAATCGCATTACCTAAAACATATCGTGCTAACTGACAATTAAACATCGACATTCGATAAAACCAAGAGGGATTTGATCATTGTCAATCCCTCGGTCAATCCCTCTTGACATTTGATTTTTACTATGAAAATTCTGCTTTTTGTTTATAACTTAAGAAACTTTGCGGCGGGTATTTTCGGTACTTTTGGACCGGATGCGGGTCGGGTTGGTGTTTGACATTCGCAATAAAGTAAAGCGTTTTTAATGGAGCCAGTTGTGGGTAGGTGCGTATTTCTTTTCTTGTTTTATAGTTTAATTTATCTGACGAAGCTTGTTGTGGATTAGTAGTACCTATTTGTAATTTGATTATTCCTTTATTTTTAAAAGATATATTTTATTATGGCCTCGACTGTACCGGAATATAGTTTTGTTGCCGCTTTCAGATAATGCGTGGCAGAATTCCGAAAAGGTAATCTGTACATAAATAAAATTAAAAATAATCCACGGGGAACCAATCTAGATATTTCCTTCACAAATTAAGCGAATAAAGAACTATTCCACTGTAGAAACACTTTAGGGTAAACAAACTACAGAAGCGCAAAATTAACATCAAACCTGGAAATTCCATTGAGACGGAGTAGTGCCAGGGTTGATGCCATTTATTTTCACACCAGCGTAGAGGCAGCATCTGTAGACAAAATCTAAATCAGTAAGTATCATAAATGTATTAAATCGCTACAGGGCATCTCAGCAAATGAGAGAGTGAAACTTAGAATTGTAGAATTAGACAATGGGAGATTAAAATAAATATCAAATTCAAATAGCACCACGCTGCACGCTGCAGTCGCTTACAGGTAAACAGTAAAAATCTCGACCCGCAGTGACCCAACCCTGGTAAGCCATCATTGTATTCATCTTCCTTGGAAGCTACTGAGATATTTATTATGAAACGGATGAATAGCGGGTTGGGCTTACACACGGCTGTGTTTTCACTAGAGATGTGTGAGGATGTGTATCGAGGAATGTGTTTTTCATGAAATCCTCGCACAGCTCGTCTCTAGTGAAAACAGCTGAGCGGAGCGAGGCTAGGTAATTAAAGCGTTTCTATTGGTTCATGAAAGACACATTCGTCGCAACACACATCAGTGGTGGAAACGCAGCCTTAAGCGGTAATTACACTAGGTACTACTTGTGCTGCATGTGGCGACTGCAAAAGTGTAAAGAACACGGTGGTATAAGATGACGTTCGTTGGCCTAAGTAGTAGAAACAAGTTAGGCGACCGCGTTAGGTGAACGACTCAGTGTAATCGCCGCTTTAAGGTGTAACTCGTAGAAGAGACTGTACCTCGTCTCCTCAGTCTTACTTCACTATTGTTTATTGTGAATATGAGATATCCGCCCCTTAAACCATATTCAATCAGAGTGAGAAACATCGTGCGGAGTTATGTTATATTGCGGGGCCGTTTGGTTATAAATTTGTAAGCTGTCGCTATTAAACTTATACGTTATTATCGCTCGTTTGACGAGCAATTTGAACGATATTTCACACACCATCTAAATGAAAGTCTATGCACTCATATCGGTAATAACCTAACCATAAAAAATCATTTTGAATACAAGCTTTTTTGCCGAGTGTACTTTTTGTTGACTGTACTTGCATTGTCACCCATATTACATTTTCATACCAAATTTCAAGCCGATGCTATTAACCGTTGAAGCGTTCCGTCCTGCGGAGACGATCCTGGCTGGACTACCAGGATGTCACTACTAGATTATTGTATTGTCACACGATTTACATAAGTATTCCAAATTTCAAGTCAATCCAACCTGTAGTCATACTGGAAGTTGGTCAAATTGAACTTGCGAGATTTGATTACAGGCAGACAGACAGACAGACAGGCAGACAGATAAGGGGACAGGGGAAAACTAAATAAAAGCTTGTAAAAATGGGATAGTTACTCCATGTCCACGATCAAATCTAGTCTAGTGCTAGACCCCCTGTACTAGTTGGCTTGCAAACCAATTAGTTATTTCGTTCGGAAGACAGTGCTGTCAGAAACAAGCCACGCAAACCCTGTGTAATACAAGTTTTGATTTATTTCAACAGGCTATTAGTCATTCCGACTGCCAAGTTGCACATGATGTTGACAATTAACATTCCTAAATAATTGAAACACTACAACGAACTTCGTTCTAACCGAACAAAATATTCTGATCAATGATGTTCACAATATCAACTTTGACTTATATTTACAAGAACGAAGAAATATCCGCTCAATTAAGAAGGTATTTTGGTAGTCTGTTCTTTGCAGAGATTTTTTTAGATAGTGTTCCAGCACAAAGCCTAAACGTTACAATGGCAATAAGAAAATGAAAAGTTCATTAATAATTGCTTGCTTATCTACATCATTTCTATTCAAGTTCTCATCGTTACCATAAACTAAGGGATGATTTTCATTTTTTTTCTAGCGATTAACCAATGCAAACAAGAGGTCGAAAGCAAAATTACTTTAAATCGGAAGAGGTTATTTTCCATTTTAACTAAACTAAAACACACATGTTTAAGAGACTGAAATATTCATTAGAGAAAATGTCTTTATAGCACGTTAGAAAACTTGGAAGAAACTTTAGCTTTAACGGTATCGTAAATGTGTGGCGTAATTTAACTCAAATGGAACATGAAATGGAGTTCGTGAGTAATCGGCGTTACTAACGTGAATTCTTTTCACAGGGCAACTTCGGTTAATATAATAGGGAAGGTGTTACTATAAATATACGGGGTTTAATTTAGGATTTACAAGGGTTACCTGAATAATGCCTTTGAGGATCGATACGTCTTGTTGATTAAAGGATTGACCACATGGGAGTTCAAAATACGTTGACGCTGCGAAATTTGAAGCAGTCAAAGCGTTATGTGGACGTGATTACACCAACCGTCATCAAAAACGTGACGCCAAGGGCACGTCACAGCGTTACCGCTACGTCAACGCTTTTTTAGCTTCGCTGTGGTCAATTTTTAACCGACTTCTTCAGAACTCCGTCATTTATGAACCGATTCGAAAATTTTTTTTGTTCGTCTAGGAATGCTTTCAATTAGGTCCCATAAGCACCAAATCAGTATCTGATGGTTGGATCCTAAAGAAATCGAGGGAAATCTTTAAATATTGTAGGGACACACTAGTAATTTCGACATATTTAGTAGTAACTCGTGCATTTGCTCTTGAAAATCATCATTTGGAGAAATGGAACTGATGATGAAGAACACATTTGACCAACGAAGCCACTGCTCAATAACAAGAGTACTTCGCGGGTTGAATTTCAATTACTTTACCACAGTTGCTAAGCAATTCAAGCTAGTCGTAATGTATGGTGAAATAGAACGGGTGATGAAGCACCAGGACTCCTCAATAATGAACGTCTCTGCATCGGAAAAAGCAATTTTTCGTAAAAGGTGACCAACAGTTGACATTAAACTATTGCATATTAGATCTTTAAAAAAAATAACAAAAAATTGAACCGACTACAAAAAACCATGAAAATATTTTTCTATAGCGGCTCGTAGACGGGCCATATTTTCACTGCAATTTGTAGCCGGCAACTATTGGTGTCCCTCTCTTACTCACATGTTAGACAGGGACACCAATAGTTGCCGGCCACATATTGCAGTGAAGCCCCTTATCAGTCTGAAGTCGGTGCCGCAGCACAAGCCAATTTTTTATATATTTTTTTTCATTTCAACAGCATTAGTAGAAGGTACCTGTAAAACGCTTCCATAAGATCCCTGGCCACGATTTTGTTAGCTCCGATTGCGCAGTAATACGGTCCAGGTGGGGCGGGGAATCCGCCGGGCGGCCAGCCGAGCGGCCGTTTATCCGTCGTTGTCAGGAAGAACTCTTGGTTAAAACCGAACCAAGGCTCCTCCACTTCTCCTTTCTCGCATAACATTACGCAGTTTTTGCGAAAGTTTGTCTCTGTATGCAACAAATACAGGATTGTTGTGTGGTGTGTGTGTTAAGACGTCTAATACGAATTAAAAGCGATTCACAGGGTACAGTCAACCATATGCAACGTAGGCTACCGTTTTATGAGTACGAATCCACAAGGCCCTCCAGGAAAGCGTTAAATTTTGCTTATCTTACTGCCAAATTCGGAAGTAAAGTTATGGAGAAGGCCTATGTCCGACAGTGGACGTCCTACGGCTTATAATGTTGACAACAGTTAATTAAACTTAGGCTGCATGTAACCTATTTTTATACCCGACTGCGAAGAAGGAGGGTTATGTGTTTGATGGGTATGTGTGTATGTAAGTATGTATGTATGTATGTCTATTCCTATGTCCTCTTGTAACTACTCAACGGCTGAACCGATTTTGATAAATGATACGTCATTGGATTCGTCTTGATGACGCGAGTGACACTGAGTACATGAAATTCTTGAAAAACCAAAATGGCGGATTTTTGGCGTCAAATTGTAAGTTTCAGAAAATGTTTTTTTATTCAAATCTATCGAGTAAGGTATCTAATGAAAGGTAATAACTAGCCCATTCTAATATATATAGGTTATAATAGTTTAAATCTACCATTTTCAAAGTACTATTAAAAAAGTGTGAAATAAACAATAAATTAAAAAAATCAAAAATACCCGACTGCCTTAAAAAGTACTAAAAAGAGGAAAAACAAGTCTAGTGGGCCAGAACTTTGTTAAGTAGCTAACTTAAAGTTCAACAGTCGGCACCCATTTAAATCGTGACGATCAAAAATTCTTACCTAATGGGTCCCGACTGTTGAACTTTAAGTTAGCTAGTTAACAAAGTTCTAGTCCACTAGACTTGTTTTCTTCTTTTTAGTATTTTTGTTTTTTTTTTTTTAATTTATTGTTTTTTATTGTTGTACTCTCCATTTTTGTCCAACTCTGACATGATTACTAAAAAATCTTCGTATCCTATTTAAGGTAGGTAAGTGACTAGGATATCTAATTTTTGGTACAATCGCCATCATAAACGACGGAGCCGTCTAGGTACGAATATCTAAGCACGCAATTCCACGATAAACAATATGATCTGATGGTGTTGAGATATATACAAAGACGATATTTCCGATGTTTACAACGGCAACTGTACCTAGTCACAAATAAACTTGCAACTTTACATAGTATTACCTGTAGGCTGGTAATTGTACTGATAAGTGTCAGCCAGGACCATTATGTGGCTGCCGCGTCGAAAGGGGTCACTGTAAATGACTTCGGGGAAGATAAACGTATCGCAGTTGTCCGAAGCGGCCTGGGCGGTGTTGCTGCCGTCGAAGTACCAGATCGGCAAGTCTGTGACAGGTGACAGTGACAGTTTATTATTTATTATAGTAGTAAAAGTACTAGACTTTACCCGCAACCTCGCACGCGTTATCTATTAGACCCGACATTTGAAAATACGGGATTTTATTAATTTCCCATGGGAGTTCCAAAAAAATACTGGATTTCATTTCCAATTTCTGATGGGATCAGATGACCCGCTTGCTCGTTTTCCTCCCTCATAAAATATGTTGCTTATATAAACCCCGTGCCAAATTACATGTCTTTAAGCCCAGTGATTGAGATTTCGAGATTTTATCTCGATCCCGTGGGAATATCGTGATAAAAAGTAGCCTATAATGTTACTGTAGACGTACAACTATCTACGTACTAAATCTCATCCAATCCTGCCATTTGAGCGTAAAGAAATAAAAATCAAACATAGACATAGACATACAGAGAGAGATATATATATTATTATACTCACAAACGTTCTCATTTCAGACATCAGTGCAATCTCCCTCACCAGCAGGGCTACTACGAAACTCGAAACTCGAAGGGCTCAGGCTCGTTCGGTCTGTTTCCTAAAATGTCTGCTTCTCTAAATGGCCTTCTTCCAACAAACGTCTTTTTCCTACAGTGTCTGCTATTTGTTTCCTGTGATGGCTCTTTCCTAATAAAACGTTCGCTTCTTATAAGTCCACTTCTAAAACTGGCCTGATTCCTATAATGGCCGCTTAATATGATGTCTAATTCCCACAATGTATGTTTCCTACAATGTCCACTATTTGTGTTCTACAAACCCGTTTCCTAAAATGTCCGCTTCTCTATACCATATAAATGATATAAATTGTTTACCTACCTAATGTCATAAATTGATTGGTTTGATTTAATTAAAAGTTTATATTTTTCCTTTTTAGAGCATTTAAATAATTTGAAGTCGGTTAAAATTGTTAGAATTATTTAGGTGTAGCAGATGAAAGTTGTTGGAAATTGATCCTAGGAATACTATAGAAGCGGACATTATAGAAAGCAGTCATATTAGAAAACTGTCAATACTGGAACCAGACATCTTAGGAAACTGACAAATATGAGAAGCAGACTTTACAGGAAACAAACATATAGGTAAGAAGCAGACATCACAGGAAACTGACAAATATGAGAAATAGACATTTCAGGAAACAGACATTATAAGAAGTTCGAAAATACAAACTGAGACATGGATGCACAGAAAAACCAGAAAAAGAGACCAGCGCTGGGAATCGAACCCAGGTCCTCAGCAATCCGTGCTGCGTGCTATAACCCCTACACCACCGCTGGACAGGAATTTAGACACGAATTTTTCCTATGCATACATATCTCAGGTTGCTTATTTCTACTACGCTACTTATGCAGCAGCACTAGCGACATCTATGTTTCGCTCTCATCGAGAGACGTCAACATTTTTTCGGAACCAACCGCTCACCCAGACAAGAGATGTCGCTACTAAGCAATCAAATCATGATTGGTTATTTGGAGTCTTTTTGTATTTTTTATTTCAACTCCAAATTTGTTATTTGTTTTGGTCTCTTTTTCTGGTTTTTCTGTGCATCCATGTCTCAGTTTGTATTTTCGATATGGTTTCACGGGATACCCGTAAAAGTAACAAATTTGGAGTTGAAATAAAAAATACAAAAAGACTCCAAATAACCAATCATGATTATAAGAAGTTGACATCATAGGAAACTGACAATGTGGGAACTTATTCCTTCATTTTGAGAAGCAGACATTTTAGGAAACAGACAGAACGAGCCTGAGCCACTCGAAGTTCGTGTCGTGCGGTCCCTCTGACACTTATACTATTTAATACGAAAGCGAGAGGGACGGTACGATACGAACTTCGATTTTCGAACTTCGGAGTAGGCCCTCAGAGCTTAATATATTTTAAGCTGACGTTTGGCAATACGAGTTGTATCAAATGGCAAAAAGTAGTAATTATACGGCGTTCTTATTGATCTGAGGCCGTACTGCCTAAAGTCACACTAAGATCACAGTTTTTGTATGCGAAAACTGTCATTTGAATGTGATCGCGAGCGTTAGAAACGTTAGGCAGTACGGCCTGAGATCAATAAGAACGCGAGCTTTTTTTTAGTTCCGGTGCGATTTTAGTAAAAGCTTCAAAAGCGAATATAGTACCGCAAAAGATGAAAAATTCAACGCAGGCGCGATGCCATCCTCTTGTTACATAAAAATGTTACACTTGTGAAAAAAAATAGTCCAATTTTTTAAACGGCATGCTTGTTACAATCGTGTTGGAAGAATCACATCCCAATTAAAGGAAAAATATGTATCGCCAACGCAAGTGCCAGCGCAATTCGCTCACCGAGGGTTCCATACTTAAATAAGTACCCGGCGAACGAATTACGCCACATACATCCTGCAATGATAACGACCGGATGGCCAAGTGGTTAGAGAACCTGACTACGAAGCTTGAGGTTCCGGATTCGATTCCCGGCCGGGGCAGATATTTGTATGAATAATACGAATCTTTGTTCTCGGGTCTTGGATGTTCAATATGTATTTAAGTATGTATTTATCTATATAAGTATGTTTATCCGTTGCCTAGTATCCATAGTACAAGCTTTGCTTAGTTTGGGACTAGGTCAATTGGTGTGCAGTGTCCCATGATATTTATTTATTTATTTTAATGATGGCAGTTTACCACGTCAATTTAATTTAATATAATAATACTTCCTTTAGGTATTCTTGTAATCTATAGGTTAAAAAACTATTCACTGCAGAATCCTAAAATTTACAATAATGTGGTGTCAAGACTGTCAAGGACGATGGCGGTACCCGTCAAACGTAAAAAAATGTGGATTTTTTTATATTAAAGGTAACCAAATTCATGGCAGTTTAGATCGCATACCTATCTAATCGGTAATCGCTCTTATCAGAGGTACAGGAGTTACAAGCGAAATTCCTTACTTCAGGCTCTAATTAGTATCTATTATTGGGACCTGAGTAGGCTGGGTATTATCCAGGGGTATTCTTATTAGCTAAGCTTAGGCGGATTATTCTGGATTTTCACATAAATTGGTTTACGTCTTGGTGAAATACGTCGGCAAAAATTTTGCTCCACTAGACACTTTGCTTAATATTTTTTGAATAACTTAACAGTGACCACCTTTACAATAAGATCGTGCATTTTAGTATATTTTTCGCACCAGAGGGCTGATTGTGTAATGCACTCGAACTTAAAGTATCAGGTTAACTATTTCCTTCGTCAATCGATATAAAGATGAGGTTAGAAAGAAATGATGTAGGTTGTGATTGGGATTGCGCGTGCGTTAGACAATAATAGCCTCTGTATATTCCATCGCGAAGAACTGGAGCAACAAACCTTTCTTTGTTTTAGGAACAAAGTCAAAAGTCCTGTCTTTTGCGCGAATGTCAATGCCAGTGCCATCCACCCACACATACGTAGCTATGACGTCGTCACATGGGACCTCTAGGTCCTCATACTTTCGCATCGCCGCCTTATTCAAGGCAATCGGAACGGAATTCATCTTTATATCTGGAAATGAACGTTGTTTACAGTTAGAATCTTGTCCTCGTTATCCAATGTGTAGGTACAGTAAACCTAAAAACTAAATAACTTATATAATTATAAACGTAGAAGTAGGTTTCTTACAGTGTAGTACATACATACAGCCCGCAGCACAAAAGTTAAATGGTGACCCTTAGTTTCTGCACATTGTGACAATCGCGCTCGCTAATTAGCGATTAAGGTTTCTCCCCACTACACCGTATCATATACCAGGACAGTTAGGAACACGTTACGCAAAAATATATTCTTTTCACGACACTGCTCGAAAATGTGGCCATAGATAACCTAAATCCAGTACCCAAAACTGCCTATATATGTACATTAACAGCTGAGTCATGTATGGCTCGCAAAACACGACAACAATGTAATGCTATTAGTGATCAAGTGCGGGTAGATCGAAGAACTCGCGCTGCTAGGCAGACTTGACACCCCACACTTTAAGTCTACTCCTGACCACGGCAACTGTAACGTTGCCGAAACGTCGAGGTAAATATTACTTGTGTAAAAATAGCGTGATAAGTCCCGTATTTATTATTATATTATATTTTGATTATAATCGTATAAAAATTCCACGGGCGCGCGATAAATGAATTCTTCGCAGACAACTTCATGGGCACCAGCTATTACAGCTCAGCTTACTGAAATAGTAATCTGAAATATAGTTTCAATATAGTATAATGAAACTGCGTTATTTTAATTGTGTTTAGGGATAAGTTGTTAATTATCATAAAATATCCCACTAAGTCTGTTGTTTATTTATTTGTTTGTTTGTTACTTCATCACGTCTAAACCGCTGAACCGATTTAGATGAAATTCGGTACACAGATAGTTTGAGTCCCGAGAAAGGACATAGGATAGTTTTATACCGGAAAATTACATAGTTCCCGCGGGATAATGAAAACCGAAATTTACGCGGACGGAGTCGCGGGTAATGGCTAATTAATTAATAAAACAGAAAATTACTGATATTTTAACCAGTAAAGATCGTTGAAGGTGATTAGCGTTGTTATTATACCAAGTTAATTAGGCCATTAGCATTTAAAGTGCCTAGCTTTTGAGAACGTAAATTACCATTAAAAGCTTCCAATCCAAATTGCGCTCAATAAAAAAAAACACTGGTTCGTACATAAAAAATAAATATTAACCACTTAAAGTTTTCCATTAAAATGACTGCAGCTATTGCTATAATTATGATACTATAATACATACATGTATACTGTTCAAAAGAAAATTGGGGCAACGTAGTGAGTGTCATTGGAAAAATTAAAATACTACCTAACAGGTATACTCGTATACTTAAATAAGTATAATTCTTTTTAACATTCCGTGTCTAAAATTGGGTTTATTAATACAACGTAACATTATGTATTCAGATAATTGTTTTTGAAATAATGACATGTTAATATGAAACAATACATATTATGATTCGTTACAATACATATCTCACAAAAAGTGAAAAGTGAGAAGAAAATTACTGTCATTTATTTGTGAAAAAGAGCTTTAAAATGGTATTGGAAATATTTAACGGATTTATTGAATTTTGATTCGAGTATTTTCTGTTGGTTGCGTGTTATTTTGGAAGCAATGATTTTATATGTATGTTAAGAAAATACACACATTTACACTCTACCTTCAGAATGTTTAAGACCAAACACAAATTTTAGTTTCATTTTCATAAATTCTTCTACAAAACTTCAAATTTAATTTCTAATCAATATAAAACAACTTAAACTTATCGCACACACACACACACACACGCGCACACGCACACGCACACGCACACGCACACGCACACGCACACGCACACGCACACGCACACACACACACACACACACACACCACACACATACACGGCACTCATTATATCTAATAAATAAATAAATTATCTTTGCTCTCTTCATGAAAGACACATCGATCGTATATTCTTCGACGTTACGTCATAGAAAAGCGTTAAAAGGCGACAATTTTGGCGCAGTAATAATAAATTATTATCTATGTTTTATAATAGACATATATGGTATTTTAATTATGCTGTACCTTATCTAATATGTGCGTTAAATAAATCCAAACCACCTGTTTCTTGACAAACTTTGCTACCGCTAAATTTAAAATCTGAAACAATACAAAACACAAAGCTTATAGTAGTCTATCTAATAGAGCTTTAGGGGCTGTTTCACCATCCATTGATTTGCGTTAACTGGCGGTTAGGTGTGATGCCGTCTCTATTTATTTTGTTCTAATAGACGGAGACGGCATCACATTTAACCGTCAATTAACACTAATCAATGGATGGTGAAACAGCCCCCTTAATGTTCAATAAGTTCAATTCGTTGCATGCAATCCTTTTGCAATCACATTCAGTGCGTAGGAGTATGACCGCATACTCTGGCTCACTGCCCTTGTACACTTCATATTTACTTATATTTTTCTAGCTTTAAATTAAAGTTATTAGTTACATGAATTAACATTGTAACGACTTACCTACAAGCAATTTAAATATACGTTACTCATAAAAATTTAGTTTATATTTTGATTTTATCACTAACTTGATACTAAGATGATTTTGACGTTACATACTTTTGAAATGAGAAACTGAAAATTGACATAACCGTAACCTATGGTTTTAACAACAATCAAACCTTTTTAAAACCAATTAACTTTTTTCAAGTCTTTTGACTATGTCTGCAGTCCTTTTTAGGGTTCCGGAGCCAAAATGGCAAAAACGGAACCCTTATAGTTTCGTCAAGTCCGTCTGTCAGTCTGTCTGGCTGTCTGTCCGTCCGTCCGTATGTCACAGGCATTTTACTCTAAAACTATAGATGTATATTAATGAAATTTGGAGTACAGATGTCTTGTCAAAGCCGCTATTTAGTTTTGTAGTTAAATTACAAAAATAAATATTGATAGGAAGGCACTCCATACACGTAACAGAAATTGAAAAAAAAAAATTTTAACTCACATCAACGCATGGCACATAGTTCGACAGCTCTTTTGAAAATATAGTAAGGTTTCTCAAAAACTTTTTTGATTAAGTGAAGATTTCCAGAAATAATCGCTCCCAAAGTAGCAAAAATTGTGTCCCTCTATCTTGTAAACCGTTTGTTCAAAAAATATGCAAAAAATATGGAAAGGTAACGCTTAATAAATACTTTCAACGAAAATTGGTTTCAACATGATCGGATATACTGTTTTTGAGTTATTGCCAAAAACTGCGCTTCTCAACAAAAGGACGTAAGTGCCGTGAACATACGCTCTTTTTCTGTAATGGCTACGGAACCCTATTTTGGGCGTGTCCGACACGCTCTTGGCCGTTTTTTTTTTAGAGTTTCGTAGCCAAAATGCCAAGTATGGAACCCTTATAGATTCGCCATGTCTGTCTGTCTGATCGTCTGTAAGCGGCTTTGCGTAGAGACAAAGCTGACATTTTGTACGAATATATCTAGCAACTAAGTCAACAAAATGGTAGAAAAAAAGGTAATGTCTATCCCTATAATATGGGGTATCATTGGATAGGTCTTTTCATCATTGGGGGGCTGTAGACGATTTTTTGATTACGTGATTTGTTTGCGAAATATTCAAATTTATGGTGCAAATTTTCAAAAAATGTATAAAACTGTTTATGGGCGGTGGTGATCTCTTACCATCAGGAGACCCACGTGCTCGTTTGCCATCCAGTCGAATAAAAAAAAACTAAAATTTTGGTTCGAACATTTAAAAAAAAATCATGATGGTAGTTAGTAAGTATATTACAATTACAAGGAAAACTATAACGGCTAAGTTTGCTTGAGAATTATTAGTAGTGCAAGAGTAAATAGCAGCCTAAGGTATAATAAAGGGTGTCCCGAAAAGGACGCAAGATTTGAAATTGATGAAAAACACATATTTTTTTTCGTTATAATATATTTGTATATAAAATCTTGAAATACATAAAATAGGGTTATTTGTAGAATAATACGTCAGGCAAATGTCCTCCTAGGCTTTGCTGGCACATCCGCACTCTTTTATCAAAATTTTCTATGACCATTTTCCATAGATGCGGCTGAATTTCTCCAATGCAGCGTCGAATTTCCTCTTTTAAAGCATTGCCATTTGAACGGCTTGTTTTTGGACGACCAGTGGAATGAACATCATGAATTGATTCACTCTCCCTGAATTTTGCAACCACTCTGCTCACAGTTGATGAAGTCAAGTCAATATTCCGACCATATTTTGCACGGAATTTTCGAACCGTACACACGCCAAACTTCTTTTGAAATATTGTTCAATAATAAAAACACGTTGATCTTTCGTAAAACCCGCCATTTTTACAAACCCTAAACATTCAGCTGTCAAATAGCTTTTTTGTAGGGTTGCACTAAAATACAAAAATGGCGGCAAATTTAAATCTTGCGTCCTTTTTGGGACACCGATATATCTAAAGTTGAAAGTGTACAAAAGACAATATCCTTAGAAAAATATTATTTGATTTTTTCGTAACGGCTACGGAACCCTATCTTGGGGGTATCTGACACGCTCTTGGCCGCTTTTTTAATTAAATTGTGATGTGGTTCAAGCATCACAAACATGAAAAGAGAAAGTATTTTACAAACAAAACCCTAATTC
This sequence comes from Choristoneura fumiferana, assembly GCF_025370935.1. Lineage (NCBI taxonomy): Eukaryota > Metazoa > Arthropoda > Insecta > Lepidoptera > Tortricidae > Choristoneura > Choristoneura fumiferana. The sequence goes on along the minus strand of NC_133483.1, from coordinate 12,228,388 downwards.
GAAAAATGGTTTAAACAAACCTGGAGTGTTTAATAAAGTGCAAAGACCAGTCCAACAATAGTATCTCTAAAGTGTACATAAGTAGATATATCTGATTGCCAATCTCGCCGACTGAAATCTCTCTAAGCTCGCATCGAATTGATGCTTCTGGGTTGCTACTTTAGCTATCTTTCTATTCTTGCTATACAATTACATCGACATCATCTATTACTACTACTTTATACTATTTCTCGTCATCATCTTAGCCTATATACGTTTCGCTACTGGCCGTTTTCCCCACGTCTAGTAGCTTCACACCATTTAATTACTGTGCAGATTTGTGCAGGTTTCCTCTCGATGTTTTCCTTCACCGTAAAGCTCGTGGCAAATGTCAAATTCCACGCAAATATTTTGAAAACTTAGTTGTGCAAGCCTGGATTTCTGCTGGATAGGCCATAACTAAGTCAAAGAGAATTAACCTATTAGCTACTAGACCACCACGGTTTTTACTAATTTAACTACTATACAAAGGCAAAAGATTATCGACCTTGTTTCTGGGGCACTAATGACATGAAAAATGGTGAAACAATTATTATCATACCTTACTCCTTCTAACTCATTGTTACCCAGTTAAGATAGAACCGACGTTACCTTGTTGCACCCTTGTTACTACTTTTATCATCTCTTTCTCCATTTTTTTTTCATGTCTTTGGTCTTTTGCTTTGATCTCAACAAGGTCTGAAGATCAATTTTATGATTGTCTTTGATCTAAGGATTTCGACCACATTTCGACTTTGTACGCTGAATTTGATCGGACCGTGATCGGACCGCAGAATAAGCGCAGAATGCAATCATTAAAATTATCTACCTCTATGGTAGAACCAGTTTCAGTCTATTATCTAAGGTTTCAGTGCAAAGAGTATAAGTACCTATAGTGCGTCAAGTCCGCAGGATTTCGACTCGTCACACTAAATGTCATAACCAGTCATAACGACACAATGATATTGTTTGGAAATTAGCTTCTTATTAAATTCACTCATGTCTTAAGATTTTTATATTTATTCAAAAAGTGTAAATATTTTTAAATGAACTGTTAAAAACTTATAAAATTATGGGTCTAAATTTGTATTCAAATTATTTGCTGGCCGCCGTTTTTACTGTAAATTTGTGCTTTGCAAGCAACGTTTTTGAAAGAGACCCTGGGCCACCGCGGGAAAATGAAGGTTTCGTTTATAAATTAAGACAAGAAAGATCAGCATCCGAGAACGATAGCAACACAAGTACGTCGAAGGAACCCTCCTACAAAAAATGGCAAGTAGGCCGAGTCAGTCGAAAGCAATTTGAAATCGTTAATATGTTATGGAGAAAAACTAAAGTAAATATGGACGTTGAAAGCACAACTGCTGGTGATAAAAAAAATAACAATTATAATGGCACGAAAATTTTATATAAACGGCATGAAAACAACTGGAATTTCCGGCACAAGGGTCATTACATCTCTCGTCCTGTTTTCCATACATCCACACCAAGTTACATAGAATTTTACTATTTGGACGAGAAAGTAGATCCTGTTAAAGATACTTCTACTGATAAATTTGATAAGTTTTTCAATATTAGAAGAACTACTAGATTGATAAATTACGCAAGAGACGGCTTTCGACATTCTCCCTTGTTTTCTTTTCGCGTCGATTCAAATTATAAAAGGCCTACCTCGACATCGACTACCAAAGCAACGCCCCAACCGGTAAAAAAGAAGAAACGGGGAAATCCGAGAGAGCAAGAGTTGATAAATACTTTAACAGAATCGCGCAACTACTCAAACTTAAAAAATATTTTGAAACCTGAGAATAGAATTAAATTGACAGATTTAATTAAGAACAATACTCTTTTTGGCAAAAGACTGATTACAGTGAAAGTATATCTTAATGGTTCTCGTAAATCGAGAACAAAACAAACAGTCAAACATACGCCAAAAACAACGACGATGTCCACAACTACATCTTCAACAACTTTGGAATCGACAACTGCTTACGATAAAATCAAATTTTTCGAGTTATATGACAGTCTCACGTTGGCTCCTCAACAAGATGCACTGAAAAATAAAAATGACATTAAAAATATAATCGATTCAGAGGACATTGAGCCCAAAAAAGATAAAGTCCGAAATATTGTTCAGAATATTGGGAATTGTAACAATCAAAGTAGAAACAATCGCGATGAGCAAAGCTTTAACTTTGTTTCATTTACAACAGAGAGTAAGACAAATGCGTCCAAATTAAGATTTATCAAAAGAAAAGGAAGCACTCACCTGTTTCAAGACAAAAACGCATTAGATTTACTTTTAAATACAACGACTAAACGATCACCGTCAACTGACACAGCGAATAAGAACAAACTGGCTGCCTGGTCTAATTATCCTTTTGTCAGTGTTTACGTTTATGAACCAACCCAGGTACTGCCATTTCTTTTACCTAGTGCTTGGTAAATGCCAATAAGAACTTGTCTAATTTATTGTTCTTTCAGACACATTGCGATGCAGCGGGTATCAGTCCTCATTGGTTGATTGCTGCCGGCTCGTGTCTGTCCCGTCATCACTTGGTTCACTCAGTGGAAGCCAGGTCCGCGTTCGTAACTTACTGCGGAGACAATTGGCGGAATCCCGAGCGCATTGCTTACGTAAAGTACAGTGTGGTACATCCAAAATTTCATCCCAAAGACGAGGCTCGAAGACATCTTTATAACATAGGTTAGTTAAAAAAGAATATAGGTATGTACTCGTATAACAGTATGTCACTGCTAGGCACAGTCTTGCTTTTCAAAATGAAAGGTCTTGGGCAGTAGTTCCGTCGTGGGCCCAGTGCGATCTGGGATTTCCACATACACCATTGAATTACTTCGCAGATTGTGTGATCCCTCACGAAGTTTGCCTAATATCGAGAAGCTCATAAAAAATTTCAAATGTCGCATTAAACTTACGTGCAAGTCCGGGTTCGAATCCACGCCTTAGCTTGAGTGTCCACAGGTCAAACTACTAGGCTACCAAGCGCAGCGGGTACTTTAAACAAATGTCAAAAGTTTCACCCATTTCACAGATTCAACTCGTTACGAATGAATCATTACAACGTTATCATCTGTTTTTCTTTCCCACCAAACTGATTTACAGCGGCTTTAGCATGGAATAAATAAGTAGGTGCTTCTTATGCTAATAAAAATTAGCAAGCAAAAGTAGAACCAATTTTCAGTCTCATGAAGGAAGAAAACTTGTTTAACCAAAATTAGAAAAAGTACTTAACATTTTACTGGTGGAGCGGTCACCCAACCGATTATATCCAAGTTGTTTTTTTTTAATTTTATATGTTTTTGTAGGTTTAATTCAAGTTTCAAGCCCTATGACTACTTGCTCAAACTGGTCACCGATTTCTCTGATGTCCCATCATTTTGCTGCAGACTCTCAAGGATCGATAGCTTCAGCAGTAGGGTGGGGTCTGGACAGGTACTTAATTAATATACATCTATATACTAATATTATAAATGCGAAAGTGTGTGTGTTTGTATGTTTGTCCGTCTTTCACATCGAAACGAAGCGACGGATTGACGTGATTTTTTGCATAGAAATGGTTTATGGGCCAGAAAGTGACAAAGGCTACTCTGTATCCCGGAAAAATGCACATTTCCCGAGGGAACAGCGCGCGATAACCGAATTCCACGCGGGCGAAGCTAGTATAAATATACAAAGAGTAGAAAAAATAAGCTTAAAGCAGCGTTTCTACCAGAGATGAGCGAGGTATATGTTTTTCATTAACCGATAAAAACGCTTCATTTGCCTCGCCTCGCTCCGCTCAGCTGTTTCCACCAGAGATGTGCTGTGCGAGGATGTGTAAATGAAGCGTTTCTATTGGTTAATGAAAAAACCATCCCTCGTAACACATCCTCGCACATTATTGGTGGAAACGCTGCTTAATTTGAGGTTCAATGATACTAAGATATAAATAACGATAACGGGCAGAATGATTGATCACTTGGGTGTTATGAACAAGAAGTGTTCTAAAACTGTTCTCATCTATAATATTAAGTGTGACCATGACCAATTTATACAAAAATAATGGAAGAAGCAGTAGAAGCCTATATTATATTTGCGATTGGAAAGATATTTTCCTTTTCCAAAATTTAGCATGCCTACTGGAAAAATTAAAACCAAAACTATAATTGTTTGGACCCACATTATTTCCTAATTTAATATTTACTACCTTCGTTCTATTACCTATGTTATGTTGCTTAGGTTTGGGACAAAATACATGACCGAAAAACTACCGCTTTGGCCCCTTACGGTGTACGAGGGACTCGTATATTCTGATTCATGTCCAGGGAGTATCGCGTACAGGTAATTATTAAATCATAATGGTTGTCACATAGTCACCCTTTAATCGAAAAATCTACTATGTTATTATACTAACCTTGTTACTTTGTACGTAGTTGCATTTGCCATAAATTAGGTAAAGTTTCGTAATTGATGAAAAGCGATCTGGATGAAACCATAGTTGCTGGTTGTGTCAAAGGTCGAGCTTAACCTAACTTAATTGAATTTCGTATAAGCATTTCTAGCATTCTTCAAAAAAAATAGTTCTGTTATTAAGTATAAGATTTGGGGTTGCAAAAATTCGAGTTTACGCTGGGTTGGAAACATTTTTAATTCATGAAAACCTTTCAGAATTTTGCTATAGCAGGAATTCATGGAACATTGTTTTTTTGAATACGCTTACTGAACCGTACCTACGCGAAGCATATTGGAAAAAGGAGTCCGCGTCATATGTATGACGTACTCTATAATTTTTAAAACACCTACAGACGGTCTACACACCATACTGTCATGGACCCTCTAATATCTAAGTACCTGGATGGACCAAAACTCGTTGATAAGCGTTTTCCCAGAGATAAGACCAAGCTAAATCGATACCAAAATATAATCATACCAAAATTCATCGTAATCGTTGGAGCCGTTTCCGAGATTCTGAATTGCTCGTTTAAATATGCGACGTAGATACCGCTAACACCTTTAAACGAGGAATTCTTGTAAAAATATATAAATATATGTATATATTTCGGGGATCTCCGAACGGCTCCAACGATTTCGATGAGATTTGGTATGTATGGGTTTTCGGGGATGAAAAATTGATCTTCCTTGGTCTTGGGTCTAGGAAAACGCTTGTTACCGAGTTTTAGCCCGAGTAAAGCTTGGTCCCCTAGGCACTTTTTTATTACGCAAGGAAGAATGAAGTGTATTGACTTTTTAATTTTCATTTAGTACTTCATATCATAACAATATAAAATTTGTATCTGAAACCTAGTTTCAAAGTATAAATGACTTTTTAGCTAAGCAATTTGATTGTGGTCTTATTATATAGCAAAGCGAAACGCCAAGACCCAGACAGCGGCGTAAACAATGTCTACTGCCTTTTGTTACCGCCGTATACGGGAGAAGAAACGGATCCCGCGCACGGAGGCTTGCTTCTAGTCGGTGGGAAGCTTATAGCTCTGTACTTGCAGGTATGTTTTTTGCATATATAACAGTTGAATAGAATCTTTCTTTCTTGCACCGAGAAGTTCTGATATTTTAGTTAGATTGGTAGTAGGTCAGAGTTGGGTACTTAACATTATTTCGAGTGTTGAAATGGTTGCATATATAAAAAAAAATGTACACGGATGTACCAAATAGTTACAGTCAAGTTAGTTAGTCACCGTTATCAATATTTAACGCTTATTTTTCCATAAAAATACATACGAGAAATTCAATTTATGAAGGTGAAAAATGAAACTTTGATTTAAAGGTGGCTACTACGGACGCTTTACGTATTGATTTTCCCAGACAGATAACAAAGGTTTTAGCAAGTAAAACTTTTCTAAACGGTTCCGTTAAATTTGATAACATAAAACATAGAACGGAAACTGAGGAATCGCTGTAATAATTAATATACAATTTAGAGCTTGAAAACCACTTATATTTATGAGCTCTGGAGATTACCTAGCTAGTTGTTAATCGGTTTATCTGATTCTTCGTATAAAAGCGAGCGCTCCGTGGCTGGCAACTAACTAAATTAGCAATCACCTTTCGAATTCTCTTCATGCTACATCGGCGTTAATTCCCTTGAATCGAATGCCTTGTTCTTAAATCCTTTCCAGTTAAAACACCGCTGCTTCGAAGTATTAAAACAGCTGAAAGTGTCACATGCATATAATGCACTATTTTTTATCCTTCGTCGGTCTATCTGTCTGTCTGTTACTTCTTCATACTTAAACCCACTGAATTGATTTAAGGTCACAGCTCATTAGAGCCACCCGGCACCCGACCAACACCGCCTCGACTTTCGGCGTCCACTCGTTGTCGACAGGTGGTCCACGGTGGACGCCGCGTTGACAACGAGTGGACTTCGCGTGGTCAACGAGTGAACGTCGCGTGTTCAACGAGTGGACGTCGCGTGGTCTACGAATTTCTGAGTAGTCTATTATAAAATGAGGGTGGGGAGCGCAGCGCCGACCGCGCGCGGTTCACGCGAGGCAAGCGTACGAACAGCGAGCTATCACCGAGTGGTCTACTCGCCGTTCACGCGTGGACACCACGCAACGCATGCCCATAAAAATCCATATTGGGAGGGTGCGAAGTACTAGGTGGGGGTAATGAAATCTATCGCAGCGCTCATAGTGGCCAAAAGAAGAAATAATCTAGGCTCGGTCATCTGTCATACTCATATGAATCTGTCATTAACAAAACAATTTGTATAGACTTTAACTACCTTATTTTAGTAATAGATGTTTGTGTTATGATGCGAGCTTGAATGATTGAAAACTGTCCCTGTTTTGTTCTTCCTCTACATCTCAGACATGTCCAGCAACAATTACATCCTTATGAAACGGTTTGTGGTTGAAATTTAATATTGAGTGATACTCACAAAACCGGTCTTCAAAATGATACTCGTTTTAATCTGAAAACGATATTTAATTTATTACTAGCGATATAAGAACAATTATATAATTTTTCATCACACTTGCTCCTAAACAGTGTTGTAACATGCAGGCTACCTTTCTTGCAACCCCCCAAATAAAACCCTCGACCTTAATGTGCTTCTCATGAAACCCGTGGTCGGTAAATGAGTTTTTTTACTGCATGGCGCGCTGCTGTAGTGCTGTCCCGTGCGCGCGCTGCACACGCACGCCATGCGCATGCTGCGGAGGGGAGGTGGGAGGCCAGGGGGGAGCTGGCGCTGCCGAGAGCGTAGTCAGCGGTATCGGCAATTTTTGAAAAAATATTAGTTTTTCTTTTACAAATATACAATTTTACTCGCAAATGTGATGAAAAACATTGTATGTCGCACGGGCGGTACTACAATTACGAACATCGACTCATTAAAGACTCTCGTTCTAATAGACTCTCGTTCGCAATTCCTTATTTACCGCCCTTAAGACACAATGTACTATTACTATTATTCAAAGAAACCGATAAGATAGTCTTATTTTCGTTTTACAGTAAAAGTGCAACTAAACATGAAGTAGACAAACCCTGACATAACGAAAATAAGACACGGTTTTAGAAAAAAAATTACTTACCTCATTTAATTTTAATTACCAAAAATGAATTCTCAACCTTTGTCCACCCAAATCACGGTATCACAGTAGTTTTGTGTTATAAATTAATACGTTATAGGTTTGATTTTTGTCACCATGTCGCGATGAAATTTCAAACGTCAGAGCATCAGAGCCAAAAAAGTTGCGGACGCTAGGTGGCGCTGATGTCGTGCACAGAGACTCGCGGCGAGGCGGTGCTGCTCGAGTGCCGGGTGGATCTTATGAGCTGTGACTTAAAGCTGCGCTTCCACCAATAATGTGGGAGGATGTTGCGAGGAACGTGTTTTTCATTAACAAATAAAAACGCTTCATTTACCTCGCCTCGCACAGCACGTCTGGTGGAAACAGCTGAGCGGAGGGAGGCGAGGTAAATAAAGTGTTTCTATTGGTTAGTGAAAAACACATTCCTCGCAACACATAATCGCGGAGTTTCAGACGAAATTTGGTATCAACACCCTGGGAAGGACACAGATAGGTAATTTTTATCTTGGCAAATTGCAAAATTCCCGCATGATAGCGATAAATGAGTTCTTTACAGACGGAGTCGCGGGTAAAACTAGTATCATATAATAAAGCGCTTACGAATGAAAATAGGTATTTATTTAAGTAAATATTTACTTCTTGTGAAATGTTCTTACGTTTGGTAATTGCTTATTGAATAATAACAAGGAGTCAAAGAACGAAATGCTTTTCAGACTTACTTCTGAAAGCAATTTACGTTAAATGTTAAGACGACAAAAATATTTGCTTCCATTTATAACATTTGTACAGCGTTCATTTCATGCCTTTAGGAAACGGAAATAAATAGGGCATATTAGGTAAAGCCCTGGCGCAGGGGGCGACACTAGCGCAAACCTCCATGACAACGTCAGTTCTCTTTATATTTTGTCGCCATATGACGGATCATGATCAAAGGTCATTACTTATTTATTACCTATAGAAATCATGTTTATATTTATCAGTACTAAGAAAATAACATGATATTTACATCGATAGTAACGATAGAGCTATATTTCTAAAACAATCATTGAAATAATATGATATTTGGCATTTAAGATACTCAAAAAACTGTTTACGGTTTTGTGCTGTACTCTGACGGAAAAAAAATGCAGTAATATTCCCTATTGGAGCTCTTTGTTTCAAAAAGAGATTCTGTTTTTTAGATGGTCACGCTCAAGTTTCCCAAACAAGCAAGTAAATACACCACATTAGAGCAGCAACTGAATACGGCCCGACTGAGAGATGTTGGCAAGTGTTGAAAATTTTAGTAACAATCTTCAAATATTTAATGCTTCTACTTATTTTTTGTAGGAAGAAAGGCGTTCATGGGGCGCCCAATCAGCTCAATATACTGGTGTTTGGCGCGTCATACCATGGGTGATGGATGCGGCTCGGGAGCCTGAGGATTCCGAAGCATTCTCCTCTGATGTTTAGAATTGTCCTGTCTACCATACAAATGTTTACAAATTTCTAATATTTCAACCTTTAAAAATAAAATAAAGGTCAAAATTAGATTTACTTACTTGTAATTCCTACCAGAACTACCGGCTTTAGCAGTTGCGTAGCGTGGGTATCAACCGCCTCCCTTTCCCCAAACCGCTACGCCATTGAGGTTTAGATGGAGTTTTTATTTTTGTTCGTACATTTTCGCCAAAGATGCTCCTTGGATGCCTGTTACTGATAAAAGGTCTTCAAACGCTTCCAAAATAGGTAGGTAACCTAACCATGTCGTCAGTCAATGTCGTATATGGAATGAAATTAATACCAACTTCGTCTTTTTTTATCAGTTTATTAAGTTTATCAGTTTTAACCATGGTTAACCTACGCAACTTAGCATTGACTTGAGAAAACATCCATAAATTGGTATAACTCCGATAATTTGTAAAAAGATCAACAGCGCCTGGCTTATCACTATCAGCAAATTATTATGAGCGCCTCACTGATTATAGAACTGGAAGGCAAACCGATATACTTAAAACGGTCGAGGTTTTATACTTAGATCCTTGCCAGTTTTATAATTATACAGTACCTTTTTATATGATAGGGAGGAAAACGAGCAGGCGGGTCACCTCAAGTCACCTGATAGAAATACTGCCGCCCATGGACACCCATAACATAAGTTGAGTTATAGATGTGTTGCCGGCCCTTTGAGAAAAGAGTAAGTAATAAGATTTGAGATACTTTAATGTAAATTTACTGTGATGAACCCTTAACTCGTTCCATTTACAAAACAGCAGGAAAAATTGATAAGTACCGATGAACGACGTGAAATATCTATAAATTGCTGCTGCACTATACGTAAGTTCGCAGGCTTATGTTATGACATGTAATAAGCTAAATATTCTGATCAAAAGGACAGGGCGCTGAATCGGTAGAGTGGCCTTTGAATTTTTCTAGGGACTTTGCTTTGCTCGTAGCACCGCAGCGTGCATTGGCATTGTATTTGCTGCATTGATACAACATTTACCTGGCTAGGTACTAGTTTTGTATGGATCTTTACTCGGAAATCGGCAAGACTTCCAGAACATACGAGCAAACAATCAACTGAATAATGATAGTTTGAGGAATCTTTTCAAAGAAAATGTCTTATCGATATCAATTACTTAGGTACCAGATACTGCAAATGCTGTGAAATGTCATTGGTTTGTAAATAAAATAATCGCTATCCCGTGGGAACTTTGCAGTTATCCAGGATAAAAAAACATATCCTATGTCCTGTACAGGGTCTCAAACAATTTCCATACTAAATTTCATCTAAATCGGTTCAATGGTTTAAGCGCAAAGAGAAGAGGTAACAGACAAACAGAGTTACTTTCGCATTTATTATATGACTAAGTATTTAGTGTGACTGTCCTAAACTTTGCTCTTAGTACATTTAGAAGAACAACAACCCCACAGTTACAAAGGCATTGGATCATCTTATCTGCTATTAAACAAAGCTATAAAAAAAAGTGTATAATAGTAAATTGTACAACTAGAGCATAAAACGAGCCATTTTACCCAAGACGTTCATATTATTATAGCCACCCGAGCCGGTACGGCGAGGGTGGATAGACACGTCGAGGGGAAAATGGGTTTAATGCTCGAGTTTTACACTCTGCTTTTCACTTAGATTGCGAGGAAATAAAATAGCAACAGTGGAAACAATAATTCACTTTCTATGTACCTTTTATTTTTTATGCATTATTACAATAATTCTATTTTTTTAATTTTATTGATTTATTTTGATTGATTTGATTGATTTTTAGTTTTATATGAATTAAAAATTATTTATAAAATACGTAGGACCTTTTTTGTTTGTCTTAAATCTTAGACGAAGATTTTATTTTATGCAATAGAGCATAAAAAGTCATTTTATGTCGCCTAGATACAGCATAAACACGAACTTTACGAGTATGAGAAGTGAAAAATATGTTTTTGTTCAATATTACTTGATGCTTGTGATTAAGAGGTTGTAATTTTAAAGTAATATTAATGTAGCTCGCATCAATCACCGCTTAGCTGAATATTTTTAATTAAATGTTTTGCAGACTAGCGCGGCGGCATCAGTAACGTGAAAATTACAAGATCACCTACAACCTCGCTAAACGTGCTGAACATATACATGGCGTTATAAAATGAATACGAAATATGTATCAAACAGCCTTGTATACGTGTATATAAATTATTTATTGAAATATGAAATGATTGAATATAATGTAGGTATGGTGTAACTTTTAAAATATTTATACAATTTTTACTGGAATCAATCGCACTAGTGGATTCCCACCGGATTGCCTGTTTATAAGTATTAAGTATGGCAAAGGTAGCGTGAGTCATACTTACCGCTTCCCTCACTTTCCTTTTCCTCACTAGCCACTTGAAGGTACTTGGGTTTTTCTGCTCCAAGTTAAAAAAAAATCACACCTCTCATTCAGAAAAGTAACTTTTCCTCCCTGACGAGAGGGATCAAAGTGCAAATTTTCTGTTCAAGACTTTTCTAAGTATTTTTTGCAAATGCAATTTTTTTAAGTTGATAATCGTAAAACCACGCCCTTTTCAATGCTGGTTGCTTTTGAATTATATTTAGAATATTATTATTTAAATTTTCGTCATACTCTGTGTGAAAAAAAAATGTACGAGTCACTCGGGAGCAAAATTATTTTCATCTTGAGCGTTAACACTTGAATCTCATTACGCTCAGGATTCAACTTTAGAATCCCTCGCTACGCTCAGGATTTTATTATAGAATCCTTCGCTACATTCTGGATTCAATGTTCCGCCCTCGCCGTAAATACATCATTTTGCTCCCTTGTGCCACAAATAACTATTATGTCACGCCACACACACACACACTCAACTACTCACTGACATATATATCTCGAATTAGATTCAAAACACCATGTGGGCCACCAACAAATCAGTCTCTCATCTCATGCTGGCATTTTGTTCGTAGCTTAGCCCAAATTTCAGCTAGTCAACTTCTATTTCTTCCTACCTCAGATACCTACCTACCTACCTACCTACTCTACGCAAAAATGAAATCACTCATTCACTTCATAATAAAGACAAGGAAAATAAAACAACAATATAAAAAACTTAGAGAGACTTTATTATTATAAACTAAACATAGGATAAAAATATCACTGGAATATCAAGCTAGCTTGACGTAACATCGAAAATTTTCATTTTAAATTTGCGACAAGTGCATAAAACAACTTTGTCAAATGACAAACAGCAAACGTGAAATATAATGTACTTAGTGCGAGGAGCCAGCTTCCAATGACATAAATCGTTGAATTTCAACCACTGAAAAGAATAAATGCTGCTCGGTAAGTTTAAAAGGAGTGCTTAAAAGCTGCTCAGTTTTATATGAATGCAAGCTTTATTCGAGTGCTAAATGTACTGAAAGCCATTGACGTTAATATTTTTTTTTACAATAAACTTTAATCCATGTATCCGGGGGCGAACTTTTGGTGCGGACGACGTAAAAATGACCTAATTTTGTAAATAGTAATAATTTGCACTTTTCAGAACTATAATGTTGGAACCCCGGGGTTGTCTGTCGAAAAAACTGAGATTGCGATATGTGATGCCGAGATCACGCGTAATGATAATATGTTTGATCATTGCAATACAAATTTTTGTCGACAAATATAATGTAAATAAAATATGATTCTCAACAACCTCATATGTTACAACCCTATTATCCATACTAATATTAGGTATAAATGAGAAAGTGTGTGTGTTTGTTTGTTTTTCCATCTTTCACGTCGAAACGGAGCGACGGATCGACGTGATTTTTGGCATAGGGATAATTATGGGCCACAAAGTGACAAAGGCTACTTTTTATCCCGGAAAAATGCAATTCCCGAGGGAACAGCGCGCGATAACCGAATTCCAAGCAGGCGAAGCCGCGGGAAAAAATGACGTTATTCAATTGTCAAAAACACCAAAAGTTCGCTTTCTGCCTATATCATTATTCTAAAGATAAAAGTACTTCATTGCGTCGGCTTACATATTTTCTCCTTACAATAATTTTATTCCGTTACTTACAGCTTTACAAGGAGGTCGAATGCCGTTGCCCTTACACAGTCTCCGAGAGCTTTATTTTAGCCGCCGGGATTCAGCACAGTGTAAAGTTCAAATCTACGTTTAGCCCAAATAAGAAAGTTTGTGGCTTTACGTACCTTCGCTGGCTGACTAAGGCTGGGTTCTAACGGCGCAGTCCTGGATGATTTTTATTATATTATATGCCACTACTTATTCGATAAAACGTGTACAATATAAAATCATGCAGGCCTGTGCCGTGTGAACCCAGCCTTATGTTTAATGTGAAGGGATGATAGGTATAAAACGTTCAGAGACTGCGCTGCCTTCGCCGCACCGATGAATATTACGCATGCCAACACGTCCATGTCGCACATACCTTCCCACGCATGACTCTTAATTAAAGTTTATACGCCATTATACTTTTGAATGGATAAGGTTCTACGTAAAAAAAATTGTTGGCTCTTTTAAATAAGGGCAACATAGCTCGTATGGCACCACAACGTTAGTTACTTACTTTATAGTAATCTAAAGATTTCGAATATAAATATAGCTTTTAAGCAGCGTTTCCACCCATAATGTGCGAGTATGTGTTGCGAGGGGTGTGTTTTTCATTAACCAATAGAAACGCTTCATTTACACATTCTCGCACAGCACATCTCTGGTGGAAACAGCTGAGCGGAGCAAGTCGAGGTAACATATTCCTCGCAACACATCCTCGCACATCTCTGGTGGAAACGCTGCTTTATATTAAAACATAGCCGTTCAATTGGTCAAATTGGTCAGTATGGGCTAATCCGAAACTATTACAAAGATCTTCTTAGGAAGGAACCTTATCATCGAATTTAGTGACAGGAATTAAATAACTGTATACAAATTAACTTAATTAAATTAAAGCGTATGAAATAAAATGCCAATTTATTTGCATAATCATGTTTCATAGTAAGATGCCAAAATAATGTAACTTTTATTCACTGATGTATTAAACTGCTTTTATTTATCAATTCAACCGGGTTCTCCTGAACTGAGTATTTTTTTTTTTTATCTTACACAGATAAATGCAGTTAGATAGATGCAGTTTTCTTTGTCACTGAAATCGATAACATAGTTCGTAAGAACAAATCTTTGTATGTCTTATAGTTTCAGACTTGCACATACTGAACGATCTAGATGTGTCGCCTATATACTTGTCGACCAAGTAAATGACTTTCCATGATAAAACTATAGTTAGGTACAGTTCCTGCATCAGAAAAAAAATAGGGTTGAGTTTGATGTCATAATGATTAATATTATAAGCGATAATAAGTATATTATAAATAATGTTTAAGCCGTAACTACAAACGACTTTTGAACTTGAGGGTGATATAGAAATTTCTTAATCGACTCTATTGTTACGTTGACTACCGTGTTACTCTAGCTTGTACATTAAAAGTTTGTCCTATTCTCAAACTAAGGTAAACGTCCAAGTGCTCGACACGCTAATCCCCAATAGACGACACCCTGCTGTCATATATATTGCTAATGACAAAGATTAAAAATGCCAACTACTGGTACAGCGACGAGCACTCATATATTTACCGTACTGGGACCTAAACCGTTACCGGGAAGTAAGTAAGTTTGCATGGCATTACAGTGATTATTCCCAACTATTGAACAAAATATTCATACTGACATTCACATACTAACATTTATGTAAGCACGTTACATATAAACACAAATAAGGTATCTTCCAGATCTATCACCGCAATGAAGGTTCTGTGACAGCCTTGTTAGCGCTAGTACAGATGTAGTGAATAATGTTTTGCCATCGTATTTTGTCGGAAAAGTCCGTATTTATATTGCTTCTCAACTTGCTTACTGAAGTTTACTGAAGCTGATTGAGAAAGCAAGATAAATACAAACTTATCCGACAAAATAAGATGGAAAAACATTATTCAATAGATCTGTATCGGAAGGTCCGTTTGGCAACTTTGACATTTGTGTCACGTTTGTGACTGGTTAACTTAAAGGCTACGAACAAATAATATCAGCAAGCGTAACTGCTTTATAATAGTACATTGTGTCTTAAGGGCGGTAAATAAGGAATTAAGAACGAGAGTATTAGAAGCCCGAAGACTGAGGGCTTTAATGAGTCGATGTTCGTAATTCTAGTACCGCCCGTGCAACCACGTGCGACATACGATGTTTTTCATCACATTTGCGAGTAAAATTTTATATTTCTTAAAGAAAATATATAATTGTTCCAAATATTGGCGATACCTTAGGCTGCGCTCTTGGCAGCGCCGCCCTCCCCCTTCCTCAGCATGTGCCTGAGCCGCGTGTGCATGTAGTCCTGCTGCTACGCCGACTCATTTACCGACCACGGGTTTCATGACAAGCACATTAAGGTCGAGAGTTTTATTTGGGGGGTTGCAACCAAAGTAGCCTTCATGTTTTGACACTGTTTCCGAGCAAGTGTGATGAAAAGATAGAAACTGTGTCCTAAACTGTGTCCTGCGCGCATGCGCGTCATTTAATTTTGACTGACATTTGTTTTGCAAAATAGTGAGCTCACGTCAAATTTTCATATTTTTGATTGTAAACAGCTCTAAATTATCATGCCAACGTCTGTTATGAAATGGTGCGGGAACAATGCAAAATTAAAATGTCCAGGGATCACTTTCCACTAGTAAGAGGTAGTAAAATTAGATTTATTTTCAAAAATGTTCAAATAAATTATTAGTTGGAGATGGTAAGTATTATGCAAAATCAAGTATGTGGTCTATGGCTCACATAATGTAAATGACAGTTTGCTCACCCCTCTTCATACTTTCTCCTTTCCTGTATCGCCCATACAATAGGTCCAAACAGTCTTTATTTTTCTGACAGCTAAACTCAAATAAACCACCATTATTTAAAGTTTTTCAAAGTCAAAGTCAAAGTCAAAATATCTTTATTTAATTTAGGCCATAACAAGCACTTATGAATGTCAAAAAAAAATCTACCACCGGTTCGGAAAAACCTCCGTTGAGAAGAATCCGGCAAGAAACTCAACGAGGTATATTTTTTTAAAACATATTTACAATATTATCAAGTAAATGATATGTATACATCACAAGTATTTAACACAACTTTATTTTTAACACAGTAGGTTCGCTATTTGAAGGGATCGCTAATGCGGATCGGAATTATTTCCAAATATCCCTGTCCATGATATAATCATTAACTTTATAATACGCCTTTCATATTAATGTCTTCTTGACAATAGATCTGAATTTTATATCCGTTTCATTTGTAATATTTTTTGGAATTTTATTATAAAAACGTATGCAATTTCCCAGAGACGACTTTTTGGTTTTAGTTAGTCTGTAAGATGGAACTTTAAGCTTCCCTGTGTTTCTAGTAGCTTTTGGCTTATCGACATTAGAGGGAAAATCACATATGTTCTTCCTAACATACATGATTATTTCAAAAACATAAAGCGACTTTTGTTTGACTTTCGTTGATTTTTGTTATAATTTTTTTTTCATGACTTTTAGTGTGATTAGTATAAGATGCAATAGTTAATGTCAACTTCTCGTCATCTTTTACAAAAGATTGCTTTTTCCGATGCAGAGACGTTCATTATTAAAGAGTCCTGGTGTTTCACCACCCGTTCCATTTCACCATATGCATTACGAGGAGCATAAATTGCTATGCAACTGTGTTAAAATAATTGCAATTAAACCCTTGAAATACTTGTTATTGAGTAGTACCTACCTAAATTCGGTGGTCATCTGTGGTCTTCACTTGTCTTTATCATTAGTTCCACTTCACCAAATGAATCAAGAGCAAATGCTTGATATATCGAAAATACCATAGGTGTCCTACAATATTTTAAGAGTTCCCTCGATTTCCTTAGGATCCAATCATCCAATCCTGATTTCATGCTTAATAGGAATTGGAGTATTCCTACACAAACGATTTTTTTTTTCAAATCGATTCATAAGTAAATGACAGAGTTCTGAGGTAACAACCAAAAAAATACAACCGAATTCATAACCTCTTTTTCCTTTAAATCGCTTAAAAAAACAAGCTGTCACTATCAATATCTTATGACACGTCATTGAAACGTTAGATGTAAGAAGTGATCTGTTTTAACGTCAGTCAGGTTGTCATCGGACATTGCATCACGCGAGCCAACCAATCCCTGCATTCTTTCTGAATTTTACCCAATCAACAAACATGTCTACTTGCAACCTCGAAATTGATTCGTATTTGAATCATAAGTTGTTTTGGTTTTAGGTATGGCCACTTTTTGTGTGGAATTTGTTCTGAGTTTCGCTTCCTGATATTATTTGTTCGTAGGTTAAAGGTACAATTCCAAGACGGGCTGCAGACAGCAGCCGCAGGCTCTATATCCATGGATGCACAGAATGTGCAGCCTGCGGCTGCAGTGCAGTCTGCAGTCCGTCTTGGAATTGTACCTTAAAAATAACTAAATAAGCCAATCGCAAGCAAGACTGTAACGTCAAATGGACTTCTCGATACTAACGCCATCTAGCGAGACACTCATTTTTAACGGGTATGATTTTATTGATCACCTAAAAAATGCATTTTCGGCGACCTAATAAATAATATTTATGCCTAAAATAGTAGATCTGTCACCTAAATTGAATCAACAAATAATATTAAAACGGTTACCCAAATATTATTTAAAAATTGCTCGGGAATAATATTGATCATCAAATAATTATATTGGGTTCCAAAATAATAGATGGCTACCTAAAAATTAATTATAATCACTGGAAAATAATATTGATCATCAAATAATTGAACTGAAATTTGACGATAATGATATCCAATGAATGAAATAATAATAATAATATCCTCTCACAAATCACACAAATTGACACAGCCCCAAAGTAAGCAAAGTTTGTTCTATGGGTGCTAAACAACGGGTAGACATACATACATATATACTTAAATATATACTTCATATAAGTATTAGCAAAGAATGTTCGGTTCTGGCACTTTGCCGCCCGCTACCGCGGCACGCTCGCTTCGCTCGCTCGGCTAGCGCACTGAGGGTCGCAGTTCTACCAAACACTCCTCCTCGCTTCGCTCGTCGTCGTACCTAACCAGACCTGCCTTAGTAGAATAGGTAGAAGCATCGAATTAAGGATCTGATCTATTTATTAGGTGACAGATCTATTATTTTGGTGATCGAATTTTGATGATCAAACTTTAATTTTAAAGTTCAGTTCAGATCAGTTACTATGAAGTCATTGGCTTTACAGCCTCGCAATGTAATGCAACTTGCACGATTTTTCTTGTAGTTCTAAACCGGGCTTAAGGTTCCTGCCTTAACACGTCCCAGCCCCAATGTAATCAATCATCAAAATATTTGTTGCTCATGATGTTTTTGATCCACTCGACGTACCCAGCTGTACGGGTGTATATCCCATACTTACCCCGTTTTCCGCACCCATCGCCGAAGCTAGTGATCCCCTGGAAACATCAAAATAACACATAAACGAAGAATCAGACCTTGATCACGTATAAAACAGAACTTTGATGAAAAAATCTAACATGACTGATTTGTTTGAGCATACATTTAAGGACCGCTATCCTAATCCTATTACAGATTTTGATGTGGAGGAAACAATTGACTTATGGATTGTAGAAGAAAGGATAATCTTACGGGGGAAAAGTTGCAAAAGTATTCAGTTTTAAGCGGTAAATAACAGTTCTACATCTCTCCAGATTGGTGCTAGGGTAGGTAGCAAGTGTCAGAAATAATTAAGTAAATATTATCTTAAAATAACTGATGTAAGGAAACCAGGATGGTGTTTTAATTTTGTTGGTCAGATAAAAACATTATTGTGTGATTGTCAGAGTAGAGGGTTGTGTGGTTCTGGTTACAAATAATTCGTAAATAAAATTTTATATGGATGTTCTATTTTCAATAGTCAGTTTTTTTTGGTGTTACTCAATTACGTCATAAGTCAACAGTTACTAACGTACTATGGATCTGCCGGTCTGAAAAAATGAATTTTATTTATTTATTTAACTTATCGGGTTTGAGTTTGACCACGCAATCCTTGCGTTATAAAGATGTAGGTATTCCCTTGCTACTGTAACGCCGCTTGTTTAGAACTTTTTGACGGACTCTTTTTGAAGCAAACACTCTCATTCTAGAATGTGACATCAACAATTAGAAATCGGATAAAAATGAAGCTGAAATCTTACGAGTACGTATAGAATCGTTGCTATGTTCAATCAAGCATTTCGTCAAACATCTGACGGTAACAAAGAAAGTGACGATTCACTGGTGTCGTACTCTAAGTGTTAACATTTGAATGACTTCCCTAACTTATAAGTGATTATCTGTGTCTTTCTTCGGCTGACTGACTTACAGGACGAATTAAGTGATTGATTATACTTACTTCTCTTAACTTTTAACGACCATGAAATATGTTATTGTAGTTTCGAAAGAAAGAACCAGGACAGTTACTTGGGCACCCTATTGAGGAAAAAATCAACCTGTAATGAAGTCTGTTCAATAATAGAACCATTTCCTAGTAAATACTTGTACTTGTTTTTGAAAATGACGTGAATGCCATAATGACAAGGTCTTTTGAGACCTAGGTTGACTAATAATATTTCGTGTCAATAGGTATCCGTGTATTTTATTATGTGAGTGTTTAATTTTATTTAATGCAAAAAATAACCGTTACTTGCCAAGAAAATCATCAAGTAATTTATTGTGAACAGAGACCATTATTGTCAAACGCGCGAGCGCCCTCGAGCGCATTCACCTTCTCTTTCTCCCTCACCTTATACCTACCGTTGGACAAAAAGACATGGTGAACTCGATTGTGATTCCTAACGGAATAAGAAATTTAGCCTTAGGTCTCTTAGGTTTATTACACACATTTAACATTAGCATTAGGTACATTCGCTCACGTGTATCACCACCTTCTGTTTGGCCTATTGTCCTGTGTGTGTGTGTGATCTATTCTGTTATCTAGTTTCCTGTTACTTAATGTGGCTAATATCTATGCTGTCGTCTCGGTTTATTTAAATAGATAGTTTAATTAAACAGAGACGGCGTCACCGGCGGACCTTATCATCGCGTGTTGAAACAAGCCCTAAGTGTCCAGTTGAGTTTGAATTTATAGTGCAGATGTTACAAGTCATAAAACCTCAGAGGAAACTATCATCCAATTAACGACTTCGCATTTGTGGAACTTGAAGTCGGAACTTGAGGAAGTAACGTCACGGTTTCTTTGATCAGTTTAAGTTTAGATTACTAATCTGATTTTAACTTCCAGCTTTCAAATACACTGCTACGGTAACAAAGTTTATGCAAGACCTTGTGAAAAATTTACCCAACGGACTCTATGGTACAGTACGACTAAGCTTTTACACCGTGTTATTTTTGGTTTCCGTGATAACATTAAGGAAACCTCCAGCAGTTCGAATCAAATTCCTTTCTCCATGATACTTACATAGTATTTGAATAGGCTTTTACTGAATTCCAAGAAACATTAATCAATGCTGTCCGACTTTTAACTATTTTGACATTTAAAAGATTTTAAAATGTAATAAATATCATTTATCTCTTATATCCCTTTAAGTGATAACACATAAAGGGATATAAGAGATAAATGATATTTATTACAAAAAGGTGCTAATTAAATATCTACCTTTACAGTCTGTTGGCCGACAGTTGTCAAAAAATATTAAAATCAGGGGTCCTTAACTAACTACAAATACGGTCCGCTAATTCTTTTTACAGATAAAAACAATGATTTTAAGCAATTTTATCTGTATAAAACAGGAAACAACACATGAATATCCAACCGATACACTCGAAGTCCATTCCAGAATGAAATGGCAATATGGCCGCCGCGTCCTTTTGGCCACCCGGACCGCATACTTTACTTACTTAAGGTCTAAATGCCTGGTACGGTAGAGTCAGCAGCAGAAGTGGATGAGCAGTTACGGTGCTCAAAATTATCTGCACACGACTCTACTCCCAAGGTCGTTTTTGGTCATATGGTCGTTTGTGAAGAAAAGGGTAATTTCAGGGACTATTATTAACCTGATTCTAAAAACATATATATATTATAATATGTTTTGGGGTAGCGAAAATCAGCCTTTAGTAGCAAATTCCTATTCCACACACACACACATACACGCACGCACGCACGCACGCACGCACGCACGCACGCACGCACGCACACGCACGCGCACACGCACGCGCACGCACACACACACACACACACACACATCACGCCTGTATACCCAAATGAGGTAGACAGAGCACACGAACTGCACTTCGGGGCCACTTTTAGCAATTTTAGGTTTTAAGTTCGACAAAAATGGTACAATAGTAAAAAAATAATATATAAATAAAATAGTAAAAAATTATATTCCAGTTAACTCCTAAGTTTGTAACACGTCTTGGTTCTGCAGCTTAGCCTCATAAGTATAGCTAAAGTTCATATTTAATGGTTTCTCGGGTTTATCTTCAAACTACCAGGTGCTGAAAATGATTGCATTATAAATTAAAATTGCTCTGATACCGTCGTATTTATTACGGTTCTTAGAATTCAACATATCATTATTTTGCTCTTAAAATGCTTTAGCAGGTGACCTTGTTCAAGGTCCGCCCGGATTGCTACCACCATCTTGCTCGCTAATCCTGCCGTGAAGCAGCAGTGCTTGCACTGTTGTGTTTCGGCGTGGAGCGTAATTCAGGCGGTGAAATAAGTGGCACTTGAGGTATCCCATCTTAGGCCTCTAGGTTGGCAACGCATCTGCAATACCCCTGCAGCCTGGTGTTGCAGATGTTTATGGGTGGTGGTGATCTCTTACCATCAGGAGACCCACTTGCTCGTTTGCCATCCAGTCAAATAAAAATAAAATAAAAAAAAGCTCTAACAATTTCTGCAATACCTACTTAATTAGCACCTACCCTATCAACTTAACTACGAAATAAAATTATTCACTCCACATAAAAAATATTACAAAGTATAGCTAATTACAAATTAATATTAAAACTGAATAAACCAGCTAATTGGACGATAAAATTTAAAATGAAGCCAAAATAATTTCGTATTTCGTAGTATTTATATGAAAAATACCTACCGACTTTTTTTCTTAAGGTGTTGTGCTGTGTGGAAAGTGTAAAAAATAAATAGTTCATAGCTCCCTTTTAGCCTCTTTACACACCGCATTTTTAAATACGCCATCGACGCACGGTTGTATGGATACAAACGCGATACGCAAGCGAGTTGTGTTGTGTGGCTACTCTATGATGATAATGATGGTGATGATGATTGATGATGGTAAACGGTGATGATGAAGATGATGATTGTTAGTCATGATGATGATGATGATGATGATGATTGATTGGTTGACGGTGATGATAAATAACTATCATGAGACACTTGACACCAATTGACCTTGATATATGTCATACTTAAATACATATTAAACATTCAAGACCCGAGAACAAACATTCGTATTATTCATACAAATATCTGCCCCGGCCGGGAATCGAACCCGTGACCTTCGGGACCTCAAGGTTTCGTAGTCATGTTCTCTAACCACTTGGCCATCCGGTCGTCAAGATAAGCAAAAGCTTGTAAAAAAGGTCGCAGATTTTAGTTGTTAGTAGTTAGTTTTTAGATGTCAGTTGTATTTCCCACACCAATCAGAAGGCCAGAAAGCTGAAAATAACCCATACACTAACTCTAAAAATAAGAAATTTCTTTGTATCTGCAAGTTACCTGTAAGTAATACCGCATATTTTTGTCCCGGCACAGCAGCGGTCCGCCAGAGTCACCTGCGCAGGAGTCCCGGCGGCCGCGGCCAGCGCACACCATGTTCTCTGTGATCGCGTATTGCCAGTATGAGCGTCGGCACACGCCTTGCTGAATCGTTGACACCTGGCGATACGTTAGAACTATCTATCATGGTGCTTTTATAAGCCGTAAAGCCTCTCCAAATCTATCAACCAGGAAAGGCTAAAATAAAATCTCACCCGAGTGACGGTAGGAGCCTATAGCCTACAGCAAAACTGTTGTCATATGGCGAACTGACGTAACTATACTCAACGCCGTATTTAGATTCCAAAAAAGTTCCAAAGATACCCGAACGTCACTTTCACAAGTGTCATTACCATTGTGACGTTCCAGATGTAACCCAAGCACATTAATAAAAAAATAGTCTTATAATATTTTATTTTTATTTCTACCTTAAATGGGTACCGGCAGTAGAAAACTTAACAGGAAACAAAAACTCAAGAACGAAAATTACCACGAGTATAGAAAGCATTCGATCAATCCACACGTCAGGCGAACTACGAAGTGCAAAATTCGAACTTCGTAACTTGCGACCCCGCGCTGACGCTTATACTCCATTTATTTTAACATTTGAAACTTAACGGGTAATTTTTGCACACTTTTTTAAATGAAACAACGGAACTATTTCAAATTGTGTGAACTTCTATAGTAAAAACATAATAAATAAAGCTAATAAATGTACTTATAGGTATTTTTAGTCCATTTGTGTTCAAAATATCTAGAAACGTGTGTTACAATTTGACCGTTAATTCAAACCTTAAATTAAACGGAGAGTCAGAGGGACAAAACGATACGAACTTCGATTTTCGAATTTCGTGGTAGCCCCCCAGGTGCCGAATGAAGTGATAATTGGAGATGTCATGGTGGCCCTGTGGCCGCCATGTTTACCATAGTTTTCCATACGTGATTTGTTGTCAATATTTTATGTGTATATCAAACATATTTATAAATAGTACCTATATACGCAAATTATGAGATTAATAGTATCCAAATGTTTAAACCTGAAGTATTACCACTGTATTATAAACTTTTCTTCTACAAAACAGTTTCAACCAAATATCTGTTGGTGAAATTAATAGCTATTATTTTTTTTCTTTATGCAGTTGCATTTAATTTTAGCTTTACAATTATATATAAATAAATTACTTATGTACATTATTTAGAAAAGTTAAAACTTACCGATGCAAATCTTTTCATTTTGTTGACAACACGAGTAGTTTTTTTTGTAATTTATATACGGCGTTGAGTACCTATAGTACCTACTTTGTAGTACCGGGGTACTGACGCCCAGCTACGTTGTGCCAAATAAAAAAAATATAGGGCGTGATTATACGTTTTGTCATAACACGAATCCCGTCAATTGACGTATTATCACGGCACGGCAAAAGCGAGCACTTCTTAGACGCGTTAAACCGATTAAAAGAAGATGTTGAACGGGTCGGCTTAGCTCGCAATATTCGCCATGCCAACTGTCGTTTTTATCCTTCTCATTGGCTCAGGCTCATAAATATCACTTTTCCGAAATGTGCACTTTCTTTAAAGGTACACTTCTTCGAAGGATCACTTTCTCGGACGGTGCACCTGCTACTGGCTACATTGTCCTAAGAAGTGCACTTACTGCCAAGATTCGTGAAAATAATGTTGAAAGATTCCATTAGATACTTAGATGCATAGCATGCACTTTTACAAGTAGGTAGGTACCTAAGTTATAAAGATAGATCAATAAAAGACCACGGACTTTAAATTTTCCAGCAACTGTAGCAAATAACTCCATTTGAAAAAGTTGTTCGACTCGAAGTTCGACTTTAATCAAAGCATGTAGAACTAGCTACACATACACATAATACAGTGCGAAGCCGGAAGGGGTACATTTTTATTAAGCTTTGCGCTTGAAGTTGTATGACTGTTTGCTAATAGTTGGCTAAATTAAAGCAAAACTACGAAGTGCAGGAAGAGTTAATTTACTTTAGTAAATTATTTATTTATTTATTTCTAATAAACATTACATCTATCATTACAGTTACCCAATACGAATATACTCAGCGACACAAAATTTGGCTCACTCTACATACAAAGTTACATATTACTGCATAAGTACATTTGAGGGCCAGAGTTTTTGCCGCTCAGTATATTTCTTGCTGTGTTATGAGTATTACCTCAATTGTACAATACAATACAATACAACATAATAATACAATGACTCTTTATTATAAACACAGGTATATAGAGAATTTCTAAAGTAAGCAATAGGGTAATATTGTAGTGGTTTGGCTTATTTCCATTGACATTCATATTTCCTATTTCCTTTTGTTTCAACCGTTTGGCTTTTGATACTATATTTTAAGAGAATATTGGCCTTGTTTTCCAACACTTACGCCTAGTTTCATCAATCATTGGTAAATATTATGTGACAGATATCTGCCACATTTATCTGCCACGTAACATTTATCAAAAAGTAGTGAAACAGGCCTTTAGTGTCGATTATACACAAAATAAAGTAGGTACCTAATTAAATTACGTTCAATATTTTGTACAACATCTAATTTCTGTAAAGTGTAATCCATCCATACATGCGCAACTGTATCCTGACAAATTTTCGCATTTATAACTACTAGGTTGCTGTTGTTTGTTTGTTTGTTGTGCTGTTGCTTCGTTAATCGCAATCCCGCGGGAGCTATGCAATTTTCCGGGACGAAAACTATCCTATTAGTATGTTCTTGCCAGGGTCTCAATCTATCTTCATACCAAATTTTATCTTGATCAGTTATTCATGAATAGGTAACAGACAGACAGTGTTACTTTCGTATTTATAATATTGATAAGAAAGGATTTTTATAAGTTAGAACTTATAAAGAAACGCGGCTGATTGGGGAACAGGGTTTTTTAATTACTTGTATTCTCTGGAGACACCGACCTTTCCAATTTTTAGTTCTTCCACCGCCGCATGAGAGCAAAGCCGAGCGGGATAAAGCTAAAGATAAAACAAGCTAAGTATATAGCGGGAAGAGAAACGAACAAGTAACGTCTTAATTCATACATCATCATCGTCATCGTCATTTTTATCATCCTACTATAATTATAAATGCGAAAGTTTGTGACTGAGTGAGTATGTTTGTTACTCCTTCACGCTGAAACGGCTGGACGCATTTAGATGAAATTTGATATGTAGATAGCTGGACATCTGGGATAAAGTATAGGCTACTTTTTATCCCGATATTCCCACGGAATAGGGATAAAACCTCGAAACAACAACCGCTGGGCTTAGAGTCATGAAATTTGACATGATTGTTTTTAATGTAACGTCAATGAAAACCACGATTTAATTTTTGGGAATTCCCACGGGATTTTTTTTAATCCCGAAATTTCAATTCAGCTGCTGGATCTTATGATTTACGTGTGCGAAGCCGCAGGTAAACAATAGTTAATCATCTTTTTCCGTGAGAGAAGCTTTACAACGTTAGTAACTAAGAAATAGACTTTCCCTTCGGTATACTCGTAGGACTTATAAGAAAAGAAAGAACCAGGCTACATGGTAGTAAACAGAGTGGAAGTTTTCAATTTGTGGTACGAGGGAAACGAACATTCAATAAATTCTTAAGATGAATGCTGTGCTTTGTGTATCTTGTTTAGTTACTTTATTTTGATTTCCACTCCTGATAGCTGATTTAGTGTTATACCCTGTTATACCAGTTGGATAATTTAACCATTAAATATTTTGCACGAGTAGAGTTTGATGTGGGCATATTTACTTACTTGTGCCTCGTGTAGTAACCGTGTTCCGTGTACGTCGGTTGAACGTTTCTTGCCCCAGCCCAGGATGACGCAGTTGGTGTGTGGCGCCAGGATCGTCTGTGGTTCAGGTAGACACGCGATCCCATGCCCGAGATCTGTCCTGGCTGCTCCTGGTAACCTAGTACAATTTTAACTATGAAACAGGGCGGTAAACAAGTAACTAGGGTAACCTGGTGGTAGGCGAGCACTACCACTCATGAACACCCGCAAAACGTAAGCCTTCACGTAGGTATCTATCAATTCTTTTACCACACATACAGCAACGCAACCACTACTGCTTAGCAGCAGGATTAGTGAGGAAGATGATATCTGGATAGACCTAACAAATTTTGGGTTATTTCTACTCAGAATCACAAGCACTATCGATTTAAGCAATAAAAAGTGTCCCAGATTTAATTGTCAGTTTTGTGACGCATTTAACCATAGGTACATGTTGTAATTCTAAATCGATGGGACCGTCACAAAACTGACTTATAAATTTTGTATGGAAAATTAAAGAAAATTAACGCAAAACCGGTACCTTTTTTTCTGAAAACCCCCATTTACATAATAAGTAAAGAAGCATTAGGATTAGAGAAATAAAGTTCTTCTTGCTTCTGTTCTATTTACAAATGTTTAACAACTTCATTATTTCATGCAGAAAAGACTTATCATTGACGTGAAAATCCCACTAATAATCCTATCCTACTATATCCTACTTAATTATAAAAAAAAACAGAGCGTGTATACGAAAAACAGGGTGTGTATTTCCATGTCGGTATTATCGGGGCCGGGAAAGAGTGTCACCCAATTATGATGTTTGGATGTTTACATGTCTGTTACTCAATCACGTTTCAACCTCTAAGCCGATTTAGATAAAATTCGGTATACAGATAGTTTAAGTCCCGGGGATGGACATAGGATAGTTTTTCCCAGAAAATTGCATAGTTCCCACGGAATAGCGATAAACAAATTTTAGAGGGGTGGAGTTGAGGGTAATAGCTAGTCCGTACATATATAAATTTATTATTATCCTCAACGTAGCGACTCGGTTGTCACTTCGTCCGCTTCCTCAAAATTACTACGTGACTTAAAAATTAACCGACTGACTGGCACAAAATTAAAAAAATATATGCAATCTTCGTAATTACCTAGTTACCTAAACGGAACAAGACATTTTGGGTTCTGGGAATCGACTTAACTGATTGGGAGCAAAGTTATTACACCTAATTACGATGCAAATACATTGAAAAGGTGTTTTGCGTGGCATCGTGGCACTAATGGAGAAAGTATGATGTCGTACCTTCATGAATTAATCATCAGTCTTGATTATGTTTCATAGAACATGTTGGCAGGGCCTACAATATAATTAGGTACAGTCACCTGCATTATTATCTGCCACAGCGGAGCGTCCAAATATATCTAACACGTCCTACCGGCCCTGGAAATAGAGCCCCTATTTCCCTGAATGGCAGATTCTTGAAATGGCAGAATATTTAAGCGACAGAGTCTATTAATGGTCGATTCTTAAAACGGCAGATATTGTACAGTTACCTACAAAATAATAGATTGGAATAGGTAGGTACAGTCAACGTCATACATAAATAAGTGATCATTTCAGTTGTTACATAATTTCGTATGGCTTTTCAAACATGACGTTAAAGTGATCACTTATTTATGACGTTGACTGTACCAAGATCAACAACGGCGAACGACCATACGTTTTATGAGGTGGGAACTAGTATGCGCTTTTTATCTTTTAAAAATATCTAAATATCTTTTTATTTGACCTAGTTGACCGGACCGGTCCTGGCCACTTATCTAATACCTACCTGTAAACGAGCAATTCTTGTATATATGTCGGCGGCCGATCGCAAAATCCGCCAGATCACGAAATTTCTAGGCATATTTCATGAATTGGCTAAAGGACATCCGCCATATCGTTCAATACTCACCGTTTAACGATTTGCCTAGTGACGTTTAGGCAGACCATGAAATTCCTAGGCATATCATGAATCGACGCCGTTTCATGATTTGGCTAGTTTAGGCAGATCATGAAATTCCTAAGCATATCATGAAACGCCGCCATATCGGTTCTGGCACTTCGCCGGCCGCTGCCGCGGCACGCTCGCTTCGCTCGCTCGACTCGTTCGTAGTGGTCGCAATTCATACTAACCACTCCTCGCTTCGCTCGTCGTACCTAAATTTTTCTTTTTTTCAGCATATCACGATATCAGCTAGGAATATCGACGAATGCATTGCTCTAACCGATCTGCCGTATTGTTTCTCAGGCATTTCATGATATGCCTGGCCAACTTTTAGGCATATCATGAAATGGCGCCATTTCATGATGTGCCTAGGAATTTCGTGATCTGGCGGATTTTACGATTGGCCGCCGACATATATACAGGGTGGAAAGAATCAATGGGCCCTGGAGGGCAACTACCTTAAATCCTTTAGTTAGCTAATTGTAGGTACTTAAAGGAAACATTCCTTTATTTTTAAAATTAAACTGCATACATCTGCCTTTTTAAGAATTTGCCATTAACAGAATCTGCCGTTTAAATAATCTGCCATTTCAAGGGAAAAAAAGGATAGAGTCGTGTCAGACATTTAAACGCTCCGCTGTAGCAGGTATTAATGCAGGTGACTGTATTTATTTTAGTCAATCTGCATTTTGAGTGAAGTTTTTCACCACACAAAATACGAGATGCTACAATCTGCATACTTTCGTAACAATATTACTCGTGTGTTAGTTACATTATTAATATTTTCTATGGGATGTACCTAGACCGTAATTAACTTTTATGAGCTTCCAGTATCACAACGAATCTATTATCATCATGAACGGGTAGACGGAAGAAATTGCGGGTGGGCGTTAATATTCTCTGTCTACCTTATGCTTACCTTGCACTGCGAGTGGAGCAGACTCCGCACGGACTCAATTTTTAACATACGAGTACATCGCTCGGCTGCATGGATGTACATATTTCCACCAAACCTTTATGAACTTGATCAATGTATACCTCGTTGAGTTTCTTGCCGGGTTCTTCTCAATAGAGGGAATACCAAACCGGTGATCGTTTTTTTCCGAGATTCATAAGTGCTTGTTATAGCCTAAAATGAATAAAAGTATTTTGACTTTGACTTTGTGGCAGTTAAACTGAGTCCGTGTGGAGCCGTTTCGCTCGTGACGGAGTGTTTACTAGGCTGCGTGCACATTAATCGCGGTCTATATTCCGTATAAAACAAGTACTTAACTACATAATTAACTTATTCTTTTAAATAATTATTTTATTTATAACAATAAGCAATAAAACATAATACATTAAATATTTAAAAATATGACTACGTACAAAAAATATACAATAAGCTAGCCTAACCTTTAAATAAAAAATCCCTCCTAGGTCATCGTCGCTGTTCATTCCCGAATCCCGAATCCCGGCCGGGGCAGATATTTGTATGAATAATACGAATGTTTGTTCTCGGGTATTGGGTGTTAAATATGTATTTATCTACATAAGTATGTTTATCCGTTGCCTAGTGTCCATAGTACAAGCTTTGCTTAGTTTGGGACTAGGTCAATTGGTGTCAAGTGTCCCATGATATTTATTTTATTTTTATTTATTGTGCCCAGAAGGCAAGGCTAATCCTTTGCCCAAAATAGCTGCCAACCCTCTGGTCACCAGAAACGTCAATGAGGCGCGCGGATATCTCTTTCGCGATATCGCGTACGCCTGCCCCCCACGGCCCTAGGGTCTCAACACCAAACGGCGCAAAAATATAGCCCTCCCCAAGGGCTGCATATTTGCGCCGTTTGAGCAGTTACGCTGATGCTGCTGCGGCGCCGGCCATGGAAGACGTCGCTGGGATTTGTGAAGGAGCATAAATAAATTCATAATACTTAACTGTGAAAATATGCTATATATAGTAATTTGGATCGTAATTTTTCTGATTTTCCGATCAAAGTGCTGTTTACCGAACTACTTATTTTAGGTGCCCTTTCTTATCGAATGTATGTAAATAGAATACTCAGTATCAGGAAAAGGGAAATCGAAGTAACCTTCTAAGAATTTTCGATAAAAGCTTTTCGATGTTTAGCAACTTATGATGGGGCTCAAGACCAGGTTTGAAGATTCAAAATATTACATTTGTATTTAGGAATGGTGTGGAAATATGGAATTTTGTATGATAAACCAAATTTTTAAAGCTATTTTTTTATTTATTGTGCTTTTTGTTTTTTTCTTTTCAAATTATAAGGTACATCTAGTAAAATATACGTGACTGACTTCAACGGCCTCAATAAGCACTTCAGTACATCGCCAGTACAGTTGGATCTCATTGCAAAGCAGCACACGCTGTCTCTTCTTGCCAATACTCAACACCCTGACATCCCCATTTTTGATCTCGGTAGCATAACTCCGCAAGATGTCCTCAATATTCTTAAAACTATCCGGACGAAAGCTGTTGGTGAAGATGGCTTGGGCGTGGACATGCTTATGCTGGGGGCGGAAATCATTGCACCTCCTTCCTTTCCCATATTATTAATTATTCACTATCCTCGGGCTGTTTTCCTTCGTTGTGGAAACGTGCTCATGTAATCCCTTCCTAAAAAGTCGAATCCTAGTTCCTTCTCTGAATATCGTCCCATTTCAATTCTCCCGGTTTTATCCAAAATAGTCTCTCTCCTATCACCTGAATAGACACGACTTATTTAATCCTTTCCAATCTGGTTTCCGTCCTGGGCATAGCACTGTCACCACTTACGTCATAATATTGAGAACAGAAAGCTGACAGTTTTGGTGCTGTTGGACTTTAGCAGTGCGTTTAGTACCGTGGACTTCGATATCCTTTTAGGCATACTGAGCACTTTAAATTTATCTTCCACCGCTTTATCGTGGTTCCGTTCCTACCTCTGTGGGAGGCAACAGCGAGTCAGGATTGAGGACGCTTCCTCAGCATGGTGTGATCTTACCGCTGGTGTCCCTCAGGGGGGTGCACTGTCCCCTCTCCTTTTTCTATCTTCATAAACGGTATTACCTCCTCTTTGAATTCTTGCTACCACTTATATGCAGACGATTTGCAAATTAACTCTGCTGCTGCTCTTGGCGATCTTCCTGGGTTGATTGAACGCATTAATTCTGACCTTACAACCATTCGCGATTGGGTTGCGAGTTTTGGCCTCAAGGTAAACGCGAAAAAGACACAGGCAATCATGATTAACAGTCCATATTTTATTTCTCAGATTTCTGACATGGTAGTTCCAAACCTATATTTTGATGGTACTGTTATTCCTTTTTCGCCTACCGTCAGAAATCTGGGAATCACCATGGACCAGACATTTTCCTGGTCAGCTCAGGTTGCTGAGGTCAGTCGCAAACTTTTTGCCTCACTTCACTCGCTCAGGCGCTTGCAGAATTTTCTGCCGCTCCAAACCAAAATCAGTTTGACCCAATCTCTTTTGCTTCCAATACTCGATTATGGTGATGTTGAATACCTGGATCTGAGTGAGGGGCTGCTTGACAAGCTCGATCGGCTCCAGAACGTGTGTATTCGGACCATTTTTGGACTCCGTAAATACGATCACGTTTCACAGTTTCGCACGCAACTTAAATGGCTATCTATCAGGGACCGCAGAAACGTCCACATTCTGTCATTGCTCTTCAACATTCTTTTTAATCCTTCGGCTCCTTTATATCTTTCTGGACGATTCAGCTACTACATCGTTTGCGGTCAAGCGCCAATCTCCTTCTAGCATCTCCTTCTACCTCATCCAAGATCTACTCCAAATCCTTTTCTGTGCATGCGGCTAGGTTGTGGAATCGGTTGCCGATCACCGTCCGACAATCTTCCTCCGTATACTCGTTCAGGGAGACATTGAAGAAGATGTGGCTCACACTAGTTCCTTGATTATTTAGTAAGTAATTATCCTTTATACTTGTGTTATTTATGTATTGTATGTAAATGTGTGTATTTATGTATTTTATTTTATATTTAGTTATAGATATATTAATGTTTTATATATGTGTTATATATTTATTGTATATAGTTAGGTATTTGAGGTTTACATATGAATTTATATTTATTCAAATGTTTTGCTCTATTTGTCGATCCTTTTTTTTTGGATTGCTCCTCTACCACTCAAAGGTTGACTGGCAGAGATCCCTGCAGGGATAAGTCCGCCTTTGTACTTAACACAACTTTTATTTATGTAACCTTTTTGTTTTTCCTTTTTGTACAATAAAGAGTATAAACAAACAAACAAATATATTTTATTCATTTTAAGTAATTTCGAAAAGTCAGGCGGTTTTTTTTTTAAATAACGTACTTTAAAAATTCTTAGCGTCACGAGCTCGCTTTGATATTGCCATTAATGCACAACATTATTAAATTCGGCTTAAGACAATCATCCTTTGTTCCTTACTTTACGGAAGTAAAGTACGAGTACATGTATTGAAAGAAAATCTTCAACAGAAATTTGATTAAGTTCTATTATTACCAAAATACAGTGCCATATTAAAGAAAAGTTCTTCAAATTATTTTTTATCTTGTACACTTTTGTTCAGCATCAGATCAAACCAAAAGACAAAAGAAAAAAACGGAATTAGAGACTAAGCGGAAGCTTTTTTTTCTTAAGTATTGAAATAAACAGTTTTTTATTTTTATTTTTTTAACTTAAAGCACATTCGCATTGGTTCACGCAACAACAAAGCCAATCACTATCATACTGATCGCACACCATTGATAAATAAAGCTATTGAAGCGACTCGAAGTCTTTCCACTCTATTAGCTGGTGCATAAATCCTTACCGTAGCATTGCGACATCGTTGATGACCGTGTCAGGGTCGTATAGAGGATGGATGACAGCCTCAGTGACCTTCATTTCTACTTCTCCGTGGTTCCGGAGCAGTAAGTCGTGTTCGCCCAATCGCACGTATAGCCGTTTCCGCACGCAATGCGCCGCAGTCACCACCCAGCGGAGGGACACGAGCGTGCCGCCGCAGAATGCTTCCTGGGAAAACCGAAAACTTGTTATCTGGGAAATGGAGTCGATTAAGCGTAGTTACTGTTGCTCGTCGTTTATTAAGCCGCCAATCATGTTAACGTGTTGAGGAAGTGAAAGATGCGTCCTGCGGTCTATACACTCATATAACAGTTTCAAGTAAGAACTATTACGAACTGTTACAGTTAACAACAAGCATAGCCAGCCCAAACGCTTGTATTAAAAATAATATTTTTAATATTTATATTCATTACTAGCAACATGCCCCTGTTTCGCACGGCTGCAATTTCAATATCGTTTTTTTTTTTAAGTTCTAAGCGTACCTACCGGCAGCGGGAAGTGATTTTATTCTTTACAATGTAATGATTTAACTGTTATAAACTTCTAAGGTAATATTTATACAAAAATATTTTCGAGGTCTAGTTACAGTCAACTACAAAAAGATTGATACCGCCAAAATTAATAAATACGTCTACCTACACGACTTCATTGGCTTAACATTAAGGTTTTATCACATGTTTTAGTTACTTTAGTCTTTGTAGTTGACTGTACTTAAATTTAGTGCCATTATTTTAATAAAGTATTGTTTGAATAATTGTTGATATCTTCTTCCGCAAAAAAACACCACAGTTCATTATTTATTCACGTACACAAAGGAGCAGTTAAGGTTCTTCATAAAATTAGTAACTGTTCGTTTTTCTTTGACGAGTTTTGTATAAAAAGTTAAAAGTTCTTTCTCAAAAGGAATTTAGTGTTACTTAGAATTTTAATTATGAATCCATACTAATATTATAAATCCGAAAGTGTGTGTTTGTGTGTTTCTTTGTTTGTATATATTTGTCCGTCTTTCACGTCGAAACGGAGCGACGGATTGACGTGATTTTTTGCATAGATAGATAGTTTATCTCTAGATAGTTTATGGGCCAGAGAGTGACATAGGCTACTTTTTATCCCGGAAAAATGCACAGTTCCCGAGGGAACAGCACGCGATAACTGAATTCCACGCGGGCGAAACCGCGAGCTAAAGCTAGTTCTTTATAAAAGCATTCTTGAGAGTGTCACTTTTTGATTTAATTTCAACGACTTACTTTAGTATAAGGGGCTGTTTCACCATCCATTGATTAGTGTTAACCGACGGTTAAATGTGATGCCGTCTCCGTCTATTCGAACAAAACAAATAGAGACGGCATCACACCTAACTGCCAGTTAACACTAATCAAAGGATGGTGAAACAGCCCCTTATACTAAAGTAAGTCGTTGAAATTAAATCACAAACACAATGTACGTATGTAGGTATTATTAGTATTAGTATCCTGAGCGGCAAAAAATTTGGCCCTCAAATGTATGCAGAATTGGTAATTTTGTATGAAGGGTGGGCCAAATTTTTTGCCGCTGAGTATATTATTAACTAAGCTAAAAGACACTAACTTTACATGACGTTTAAACTTTCGTTTTGTCAGTCAACCGGTTTTTTTGGGCTTGTCTCCTGTATACACGAAAATTTACAAGGAGGAGCGGGGTGATATACAGATTTAATCTACAATGATAGATCGATTTTGCGTGTGCCGCTCCGGCTCGTGTAAATTAAAGCGTAACCTAACTTAGTTTAAAATTTGTTTTCAGAAATGGAGTTCAGGGGACCGATTTATGAAATAACTAAAGAAAATACAATCGAAGTGATAAAAATCTCTGTATGGGTCTTAAAGTAAAAAGGTATAAAGAGGTACGACGATGGAACTCTGAACCTAAGCCTGCGCAAGTACTGTCGAACAAACTGTTTTAATAATAATAAATAAATTCATTTATTTCAGGCAACTTGGCCCATACAATAAATACCTTACAGACTAACATATATATTTATAATTAAAAATATTTAAAACTAATTTGGTGACAAAACGGCGTGACACCGTTGAGTCACCGTCCCCGACGTCGCATTCACCAGCGGCATAGTGCCCTGGAACCGCCGGAACACGACGTCTTTCGGCCAGAAGGCAGCACTCGCGATGGTCCCCATCAGCAGCCGCGGCACGCGCACCACAAACGAGCTGAAGTGCACGTAGTGGCGCGACTGCAGCTGGAACACCCTCAGCGTGTATCCGCTCTTCCGACGGACGTATTCCACTATATCAGCGACGTTTTTTGGGGGGTTTTATGTACCTACCAAGGTGGAACCTTTTAAAAATCAATTTCACTATGATTTCCTTGACAAATGTATGGTTTATCAACATGTCATTAAGTAGCACAAAGGTTCCACCCTGGTACATGAATCAGTGTTTTCGACAACCCCAGTGCACCAGAATGTCTAATAAAAACAATTTTGTCCTACTGGGGCTATCAAATATTAAGATAAACGCTACACGGTTTAACTTTTTATGACGTGCACACGCGTTATTATGCCAATACGAGACCTTTGGAACAGTCGGGGATTATCCCGACAATCAAACCGGACCAAATATGAACGGCCGTTTCTTGCTTTATGTGCGATTAGCATAAAGTTATGCCCAGAATACGAAACGAAACCCTTCACTTAGGTGTCTGGAATCTTCATGCCTAGCATACGAGCGTATCTAAGTTTAGACAAAATTCAAATTCAAATGATTTATTCAGTAAATAGGCCGCAATGGGCACACGTCATTTTCTAAACTACCAGTAGGTACCAAAACTCTGTAAAAGTGTTTTTTTAACACCATTGCCGAGATGTGATCTCGAATATTTTTAAAGCCTTTATTTTGACTACGATTCCTTTTACCCTTCAATTACAGACAAAAACGAGGATTTCTGGTAATATACTTACATGTTTACATTAGACAAAATAAAAATGAATCCATGTTAATTAGAGATTTTATCGATATTATGGTTCAATATGAATACATTTATTCATTGTATGTTTTCAAGCACATTTTCGATATGTTCACAAGTCGCAACAAGGGTTTAAATCCAATCTGTAACGAGTGGCTTGCCTATGTATGCAATTTTCCGATAACAGCGGAAAACAAATGAGTTTGTCGTTGAAATACACAAAATAGCCCATCCGAGATACAAAATAGCCTGGCAGTGGCATTGGGTGTGGAAAGGAAAGTATTCTCTGTTTTCAAGCGAAAAACAGGGATTTATATGCAAATACACAATACCGTATATTAAATCGATTTGTTAATATAGTTTTAAATTTGATACAATGGGGAATGGATGAAAATTTTAGAATCGCTTGAAACTTTTTTTATCGATAGTAATAACCTTCCTAATTAACAGAAAAAAAATATCAGATTTTTAAGTAGCATTAATTAATTTTAAAAAAATGAAAGTGTTTTTATTACCACCAAATTACGATACCGGTTGCTTACGGGTTGTTCCATAGCCCAGAACAAAAATTAAAAAAAAAATAAGTTATGTAGTCTTTGACTCGTTCGTTTTGACAGGTGACACTCTTTACCAGCCCGGATAATACTGACATGGACCTGTCGCATTATTGTTCTCATTTTGTCCTGGGCTATGGAACAACCCGTAACCAACCGGACTATCGTAATTTGGTAGTAAAGAAAACTCTTTAATTTTTTTTAGGAAGGTTATTAACTATCGATAAAAAAACCGGTGGCCTACGGGTTGTTCCATAGCCCAAACAACAAACCCGGTAAGTTTTCCAAATTCATGTGCGGACATTTGAAATTACACAGCTTTGCGTACATCGTGAGAACCTGTACAAACCTGCGAAGCAATTCAATGGTGCCTGTGAAGTTCCCAACCGCAACTATTTTGTTCTAGAGAAAACTCTTTAATTTTTTTTAGGAAGGTTATTAACTATCGATAAAAAAAGTTTCAAGCGATTCTAAAATTTTCATCCATTCCCCATTCTATTTATCGGAGAAGGAAACTTTCTTCGTTTGTTTTATTTATAACCCAACGTACATCAAATTCAAACTCAAATTGATATCAAAAATCCTGTATAGTTTAGGTACTTTTTGAGTTAATCTAATTATAAGAACGACACCCATTAAAATTGGTAAATTTTCTGTAGGTAGTATTTACCTACTTGGTTAAAACAAAACGAAGCAATCAAGCTTGCGTACCGCCTGTTCCTTTCAACGAGGATTATAATTTCACGGTTCGTGCGGCAGTGATAATTAAGTATTAAAGTTTTGAACTCTATAACTTAAACTTTATTACTGGATCCGATGTTCGTTCGGCCGTGGGTAGACTGGGTTAAAGCTTAAGTTAGTGCCGCTTGAAGTGCATTAAACAATTAATTACTCGTACCTATTTTGCTACAATATTTTTAAGTGTCGTCTCCAGTAAAAGAAAAAATGTGAGTATAGAACAGAGATTCAAATTGTTGTATTGTTATAATAATAACATTAAATACAATAAGAGAACGTGAAACCCTGCAAGGGCATTGCAATTGCAATCTTTAATATTAAAACCATAACTTGTAGTAACATTATTTATTTATTTCTGATACAAATATATGTAAAGATTATATTTTTATAACTTTTTATGACTATCTGTCTATTTCAGTAACTATCTAAAATGACCTCACGCGTCACGCAGCGAAAATTTTGCTTAGGAAAGGGGGTCTTTTAACACTGGATATTCATAGATACCTACATACAAATTTGTACATAGCCCTCGGCACGCGAGTTTGACTCACACTTAACCGGTTTATTTTTGTTTATTTCATATTTTGTTCAAAAACAATAGGGTAGCTTTACGCCTTGAGACTGTCACAGAGCAAAATAAACGAAGATATCATAATAACACCTGTCAATAATTAGTGTAATCCCTAGTACTAGGCTACCAAACATCGGTTATCTATTACTTATACGTATTCTGCAACCTCGACCTTGGCGGAATCATCGATACGAATAGTATATCAATCGAGCTACATATTTTTCAAAAATTCAATTGAAAAAAAATCTCTAATCCATACTTAATTATCTTGGAAAAAATATTTCCTTCACCATTTCTTTATGACAAACGAACATCGAGAGAAAAATAAATAAAAAAACAACCGAATTCATGTGATGTCAAGTAGATTTACCAAAACATAAATAGCTGCAAAAATAACCAGTAATTTGTCTGCTGACTGACAAAAACTAACCTTATACCGATTAAGTACTGCGACCTGCCATGGCCATTTGCCAGGTGGTGCGGGCCGCCCTCCAATAATGCGGACCATATCTCTCATGCGCGCGCGCAGGCGCGCCGCCGGCGAGCCGCGGTACTGGCCCAGTTTCCCACACTCCACCACCTCGGGAGTCACCTTCGAATCTTCAGGATGAATCGCAAGGGCCGGCGGACGCATGGTTGCAACCACCGTGTATTCTGAAAAGTAGTTTTTATTCACGTGTGTGCTATTTTGCTTCTATAGAGAAAATAGTACGGGCGTTGTTCAATCTCTGACCTAAATATAAATGCCTCATAAGCCTAGCCGTTCACGAAATTCTTGATTAAGCAACAATAGTTTCGCTTACACCGATTGTCACGTTAGTTTGCGAGCAAATACAGACCAGGGCGTTTTATGTCGTGCAAATATTATTGGATATTAGGGTGGGAAAAGAATTACTTTATTTATTAACTAAGCATAATAATATAGCTAGACTAGTAAAGAAGTTTGATGTCTGTTACGAAGCCAACAAATTACATGAATTACGGTTTTACAAGAAGAAAAAGCGGTACATACTTTACAACATCAGTAATTCTAATCCGTACTATTTTTACTCACAATATAGTTAAATGCGAAAGTGAGTATGTTTGTTTATTTGTAACATTTCATGCCTAAAGTACGATCGTCATGAAATTTGGTATGGAAATAGTTTGAATCCCTGAGAAGGACACAGGATAATTTTTATTCCGAAAAATTGTACTTTTCCCGTGTTCGCGTGATAAACGATTTCCTTGTAGACGAAGTCACGGGAAACAGCTATTTGTAATTCAGATAAAATATAAATGTTTCTTTCTCTCTCTCTCTCTCTTACTCTCTCTCTCTCTCTCTCAGATAATTTTGAAACCCTCAAAAGGACATAGGATACTTTGAGCCAGAAAATTGTAAAGTTCTCTCAGACACTTGATAAACGAATTTTTCTCAGACGATGACGCAGGCGACAGCTAGTGTAAGATAATTGTATTCTTTAATTCTTATAAATCAATCCCTGAAATTATAAATTTAATATTCATCTTAACTTGACTGATCTAAACACAAATTTTAAAGTCATAATAGAATTCCCCAACCTATCTTAGATCGTAACATCTAAAGGTATTCTGTCTTTCTTCACTCAGCATTATAAATTCTGTATTATACTGAACAGTAAGCTAAACAATAAAGTACAATAAGTACGACTCCGGTCTGCAGGCTATATTCAGGAATTGATGGGATCCGAAGAGTTTGAAAAAGATTCAATTTTGCTCAATAAACGAATAGAGTGATTCCTAGCTGTTTCCGACATTCACCGATACAAAATTGAGCCATTCCGAATTTCCTTGCTACCAAATTGGCAATTAATCTTTTTTTTTATTCGACTGGATGGCAAACGAGCAAGTGGGTCTACTGATGGTAAGAGATCACCACCGCCCGTAATCATCTGCAAGACCAGGGGTATTGCAGATGCGTTGCCAACCTGTATTACTCTTCACGCCGAAACACAACAGTGCAAGCACTGCTGCTTCACGGCAGGATTAGCGAGCAAGATGGTGGTAGCAATCCGGGCGGACCTTGCATAAGGTCCTACCACCTGCAAAAATCAATTTGTGTAGCATTGTGGGAAAATATTTTGTCCTTGAAGTACTGAGCTTTAGCAGTTCTTTACTGTATTAAAGTAACATTTTTTAATTTAACTACAGCATAGTCTGAAGAATCGACTTACATTTCCATGAGGTTGAGCTTTGTAACCTTTGGATTGCTTTGAATGTCAACACCAGTGTATTTTTATTTTAACAAAACTATTGTTTAAGAAACTAAGAAACAATTGAGATCCTTAGATTAGTCAAAAGGAAGCCACAAAATAAGGCACTTGTCCCACCGCCGATAATGAGCGAGAAGCAAGTAGAGCGAGTAACTAGAAACGAGTGGGCGAGCAGCGAGAAGCGAGTTTAGTTTTGTCGCACGGCTGTCTGTAAGCAAGTATTCGAGTGCGACGGGCGATTAGGTACTCGCTGCACTCGGTATTATAGCTCTTTTCGCTGCGAAAAAAGATGTAAGAGCGAGTTCTCGCTGGCAGTGTGAACAGCCAGCGATCAACTATTAATATATGTGTCCTTTTGATTTACTCACACAGAATCTTATATGTTTTGTTTGTTTCTTAAGCGAGAAAAATAGTCAATATCCAATCGTTTCCTCGCCGGCGGTGAGACAGCTGCCTAAAGCAATGAAAATAGGGTCCATATTACTTGTTACGTTTCTTTTAATAGAGTATGATTTTAATAAGCGCAAAAGTTTGTTAGAGTGATTGATGGAGGAATCTGTCTCTTCCTCGCATGACTCAACTTATTTTGAAACTGTGCATAGTTCAGAAGTCGTGAGAAACAGCCACTTCTAAATAAAGTGTAGAAAGACCCTTTTTCACTGCTCTTAGACATATTATTTAAAATTAAGCGTAGCGCTAGGCTAGGTTAGGTAAAGTTGTTAGAAAGTACCTATGTGCAAGTTCACCTGGGTCCTTGCGTCGCTGCATGCGCCCTCGAATCCATCGGTGGCAGAAACTGCCCTCCAAATAGCAGTACGCGCTTTGCCTTATAACCTTCCGACCGCACAGTGCGGATTTGCGACAGTGCCTGAAAGAGAAAACAGTGCTTTTAGCCCCGTTTACGCGTTCGAGAAAATTGCAGAGTCGTCAATCTTAAGATCGATAAGGCAGAGTCGATCGATAAGCGCCACGTCGTTAATGAGTATTTTTGCATGTTTAAAATAGTATAATGTTAAGCATTTAAGGATACACCTACCCACATCACAGATTACTACCATCAGATCGGTTGTAAAATGACTGAGATAGACATAGAACAAAAATAAATTAAAAAATAAAACAATTATCATTACAGTAAAATAGAGAATAATTTATAAGTGTCACTAGATTCTTAGACCCGGTCCAGACGGAGCGTTTTGCGCGTTCCCGAATCACTAGAGCTAAATACATCCCGTCCAGATGCTCTCGTGATGGAAGCCCGTCTGACCGGGCTTTGAGTATTTAGGACCGGGTCTTACATGCTAATAGCGTACAGGACGTTTCCCTTAATATTATAGTAAGGGAAACGTCCGAGTGCTCGACACGCTAATGCCCAATAGACGACACCCTGCTGTCATCTCTATTGCCAATGACATAAGATTAAAGGTGCCAACTCTACAATCTTTCCCTAATAGAGCATAATACTAACGCTCTTTCGCTTACATTGCCGATTTGTTACATTAGTATATCTAAATCTATAACTTAGATTGATAGTATGTGTACGGCGTACCTTGCTAAAGCTTTGTAAAAATATACCAATACGAAAAAAGGACAAAAATAATTGCGATACGTTAAAATTGTTACGGTGTAAATAACAATTTTAACCTCTACGGACGCTCGATTAATGAAAATGTGTACTTTAAAGTTGAATATTTCGCAAACAAAGCACTAAATCGAAAAATCGTTGTAGCAACCTCCTAATGGTTTTAAGAGACCTATCCAACGATACCCCACACTACATGGTTGGATGAGAGAAAAAAACACCTCCACTTTACGTGTATGGGGAGGAGGTTACTACTCTAAATATTTTTTTTTTTTGTATGTTTTGTTGTACCATTTTGTCAGCATACTTTACATTATATATTTCTAGTATTGATAGTCTCTGAGCAAAACCGCGGACGGACAGACAGACAGACAGATAGACAGCGAAAGTATAAGGGTTCTGCTTTTGCCATTTTGGCTACGGAACCCTTAAAAAATAATAATATTATCAGGATTAT
Source organism: Choristoneura fumiferana (assembly GCF_025370935.1). Taxonomy (NCBI): domain Eukaryota; kingdom Metazoa; phylum Arthropoda; class Insecta; order Lepidoptera; family Tortricidae; genus Choristoneura; species Choristoneura fumiferana. The sequence goes on along the minus strand of NC_133483.1, from coordinate 12,185,724 downwards.
TTAAAGAGTTTTAGTATTTTATCTGACAATTTACTTTGCTATAAATTACTAAAAGATGACTTTATTTAGTTTAAACAAGAAAAACGCGCGCAATTTTTTTTTCTAAAAAAAGTAAAATTATCAGCAATGTGCAGTGCAATAGTAATAATTAATACAAGTTGTGCCAAGCAATAGTGGTACTAATTAGGACTTGTTAAAAAAATGAATACGGGGTTCCCATTTGCATTTATTTTTTACAATAATTTCACAAATGTTACCTTTACCACAGAATTCTACTTTAAATGCATTTTTTGGTTAGATTGATATTTTTAATTTTTCGTAATATCTTTTGAATGGAAAGTCCGATTTGAATAATTCAAAAAGTAATCTACAGGTTTTGAAACCGTCTTGAATATAAAATTATTTATTTGGATAAGGATATAGGTATGGATAACATGGTCTGATTTTAGTCGTCATTTCTGTTAACTTTTAAAATGTAAAAAAGTAGTTATAGTATCCAAAGTGTTTTTGTAGATCTTGATGTATTCTTTAATATTGTTAAACATTTGATTGTTCTATAATCAATAGTTTTTACAGCGCATGCGATGAAAGATGTTTTAAGGCAACTTTTTTTACACTTTGAGTTACATTATTGTAGTTTTACTACGGAACCCCAATTTTTTCTGTTAATAAATGTGGCGTTATCTGGGAAAAGGTACCTCGTTGTCGGTATTGAGTTATTGATATCCTCATAATCTACATACATTTAGCTATCGAACCATGTAAGAAACATGCATGTAGGTTTAACAGATATTTAAAAGAAAATGTTGAACCTCAAAAGCCGGAAAAGGTGATTATGAGAAAATTAAATTCAAACTTATACACCCAATAAAAGTATGTTGTTGTTGGAAGTTACATAGATAACATGCTATTTGAGGAGTAGATTGTACGGGCTTTCAGGTTTCAAGAACAATTTTGTAATTGGACAACTGTTTTCCTATACTCGTAGTTTACCTTGCCAAAGTGCATAAAGTAAAAAAAAAGGTTGATGGATTTTTTTACTTAATTTTCAATTTATAGTATATTTCCCTAGGATTTTTATCGAAGGAAATAATATTATGCGTAATGGGACACTAAATAAGAACTAGTCCGTTTTGAATTAACGTTGTTTATTATATATAAAAAATTCTTTAACAAAAATAACTTTGTGGTTTACAAATGTAATTAAACAGTCAAAATCAACAAACGTTTATATTTAGTACGCTCAAACATAGCCAAATGAGACCAAATTGACTCAACAAATCTTAAAAAACTAGTTTTTTCAGTCTCAAAATTCAAGGTATAGTTTAGTAAAAAGTTAGTACAATTACTAAGTATATATTTTCGAAAAGGTTATCGTCGGTGGTAAAAGGTTTAGTGATATAAAGTGATATCATTTGAAAACGACTAATATTAAAACTCTTACCAAAAACCTATAACTTTGTCTCAACAAACACTAAATGATTAACGTACTCGTATTTGAAAAGGTACCTTATTGTCGGACGTTAAATGTTTAGTGACATAATTAAGAATAAGATCTAAAAAATGCTTTTGATTTGTAGTTGTAACTATTAATCGTTATTATTATTATTATTATAAATCAACCTCTAAAAACACAAATTGGCGTAAATCGTCAATAAGGGCTTTAATCACACTAGCGATTTGCGGAAGAGTTGAAAGCGAGGCGAGCGCGCAGTGAGTTCGCTGCGAGCGTATAACGATTTCGCCGCAAGCGCGCAACGACATCGCCGCAAGCGCGCAAAGATGTCGCTGCTGCGAGCGCGTAGCGAGTTCGCTGCTTTAGCGCCAAAAACGCCATAATGTAGACTTTCGTATAATAATAATAGGGCGTCTTCGGCGCTAACGCAGCGCACTCGCTGCGCGCTCGCAGCGACATCGTTGCGCGCTCGCGGCGATATCGTTGCGTGCTCGCGGTGAAATCGTTACGCGCTCGATAAAAAATATTGCGATAAAACTTTGTCTTCGGCCTAAGGCATTGTGCATGGCCACATTGCAAACAAAGAAATATCGATAGTTTATGTACGCCTTTGATGTGCACGAGTTTACCGACAGTGGGGCGAAGTGTCTGCGGCTTCGCCCGAAGTGCCGAAGTATTCGCGAATATTCGGCTACCCACATCGCGATAAAGCGAATGTTCGCGTTATCGCAATATGTATGGCCCCAGCATTACGGATGATATGATGATGATGATGAAAAAATAATTTGTTTATACATCTTCACAACAGACGCTCTTTAGTAACAGTTAATATTTAAGTCTTACCTTTTTCTCACTGTTGTGCATTTTCGCGAGCATGATGTCCAGGAGGTCCAGGGTGAAAAACCACGGAACCTCTTTTGTACGTCTTCATTATGCTCTAATTGTCTTCTTTGACTCTGTAAAGGAATTATACTCTTCAATGGTCATTTTTTGAAGACAGTTTCGAGCAAGGTTTAAACATTAGCATACAAAAACAAAACACTTCAATTTATGTTATTTCTACATAATCAATCAATACGTTGTTTTTTTATATATTGGGAGGGAAGTAAATCCTCGAGTATTTAATTGTTACATAGAATAGAAAACTATTTTTTATGTATGCATTCATGTTAACGAAAGAAAAAGTACCTAACATCAGGATGTTATTATTTGTTTTAAAGCTCTGTATAGTCGGACAGTCTTTACTCATCGAGTTTAATCTGGCAACAATCCGAAAGCATTTTTTTATTCTTTTCGCACATTATTTTTCCTCGCTACTGTTTATTTGATATCATTATTTTGTATATTGTTACTAACGCTTACTTTGGCAGCAGCTAATAAATAGAACTGTTTCTAGATCTCTACCAGCTCTATTTCACAAAAACAATTTTAAATACTACCTGCGCTCCAAAAAAAACTTAGGTACACGCTGAATTAACATGTGTTTCATGTTTAATCTTAGCAGTTGAAATTTCATTATGTTATCCTGATTCCGTACGTGGGCTTATCAGTATAAAAAGTAGCCTATGTATGTGTTATTCCAGACGTCCAACTGCTTGCTGCAGCTACCTACATTAACAAACGTACACACACACACAAACTTTGAACTTTCACATCCTAACTAGTAATACAGTAGTAGGTACAGTAGTAGTATTATAAATGCGAAATTGAGTACGAATTTATTTGGCTGTTTGCTATGATTTTGCACTTAAATTACTTAACCGATCGTGCTAAAAAATACGCAGTAAGTTTGGGATAATTTAACCTCCTTTCCGCTTTACGGGTATTTTTTATCCGACTGCCCGAAGGAGGGTTATGTTTTTCAAGTATATAATCAATCGATCAAGCATACAATATGTATTTAAGTATGTATCTATCTATATAATTATATTTATCCGTTGCTTAGTACCCATAACACAAGCTTTTCTAAGCTTACTTTGCGATTGGTGTGAATTGTCCCGTGGTATTTATTTATTTATTTATATGTATGTATGTATGTATGTGGGTAGTTATGTCCATTTCTTTGGTCCTCGCTGCAGCTTAAACGGCTGGACCGATTTTATCATATGAGGTATCATTGGATTCGTCATAACTGTTGAAGTGACATAGGGTATATAAATATTTCAATATGGCGTCTGCGAAAAAAATATGGTGGAAGAATAAAAAAAACAAAAGCTAATAATTAGACCATTCTAAATATATATCGCTTCTTTGCGACAAAACTGTGCTATCTCCAAAGTTGAGATAATTCCAGATGTCACAGTTTTGTCGCAAAGGTGCGATATGGGTTATAATACTTTTAGGGGCTGTTTCACCATCCATTGATTAGTATTAACTGGCGGTTAGGTGTGATGCCGTCTCTATTCGTTTTGTTCGAATAGACGGAGACGGCATCACATTTAACCGTCGGTTTACGCTAATCAATGGATGGTGAAACAGCCCCTAAATCTACCATTTTCACAGAAATATCAAAAAAGTATAAAATGATTGTATCACTGGTATATGTAAACAGTACGCGAAGCATTAAAGTTAAGCATTGGTCTCACTGTCAGCACAGTCAGCGGCACAGCAGCCGGCGCGTGGCTGTCTCGCGCACCGAACCCGCAACTGTAAACAAGGCGTTCGTCAACACGCTGACTGTTTATAAATAAACGGTATTCCGCATTCACGTTCAGATATTCTCTGTAACAGAGCCCTAGATATCTAGTAACAGGCTTTAATTTCATCGTAGGTAGAATCCCAGGCATCCAATGCCGTTTGTTTGAATTCGAAAGGCACTGAAGTACGGCATTGAAGAAATTACGGCGACATTAATGTGGATTTAAAAAATACTTTTTAAATTTTACTTTTTAAAGTTAAAAATAATTTAAGGTACTGTTAAATTTTACATTATGTAACGAAACATAAGTTGTCAAGAAGAATGAGCTCCAGGATATACACTTAACAGACTCATGTCTTCTAAAAACCATTTATGATTTCGATTGAACTACCTTTGTTCTACTTAACTATCCATCACTGTCATTTGAGAAACAAACACTAAAATGCTCTTTACCAGTATTTTTTCTTTTTCACAATAAACGAATAAAACAATCAGGTAGTTCAAGGTCTATTATGCAATTCAAAGCGTTGCTTCCACCACAATTCTACTTTTAAACGGTATGCCGATGCTAGAGGTAGAAAGTCGTAAATTTATTTGGTGTAATAGCGGCCATAGTTGTTAAAGAAAATCTGTGTAAATTTTCTAACATTTTTGGTGAGATGACGTCAAATGATACACGACAGCGACCTAGGGTTGTCGACGGTGCTTGGAATCAAGTAGCACCTTACCTAGAGATCGTAAAAATACAAACACAAAAACATTTATTTGTTCAACACAGGTAATTACAGTACAGAGTACTTAGTGTTAAAAAAACAGTGCTCTATGTTGCGCCGCAAGGCATACAAATTGTAGACTTATTCAATGAAGCTCCCACATACCTACATGCAACCTACGTAAAATGCAACATGTTAAAATTTACTGCTGTGTATGTACTTATTACTAAATTACCTTGGACATTGCTTCGTCCCAACAATCATCAAATTTCAAGAAGTTGACTTGTTTGATCATAATCCTTAAACACCTTTCTCGAAAATTAAAAAAAAAAACATTTTTGGTTCAAATAATTTAAAATTGGGCATTACTGACAACCCAAGCACTGCACTGAAAATGCTAGAGAAATACGATCACTGCTAATGTCATTACCGTTTAAAAGATACAACGACAGACAGACAGCGAAGGCTTGCTAATAAGGTCCTATTCTGCCTTATTAAAGCAAGAGGCGGTATCACAAAAAGACAATTTTGAGTTATTTATTGGTAATATTCTGCTGCAGCATCTCTTAAGCTACACTGTGGTACAAATAACTCAAATGCCTTTTTTCAGATACCGCCTTTTGCCTTAGTAGGAAATTATTGGACACAATTTGGGTATGGAACCCTAAAAAAGGGGTTCTGCTGCAAGTGGATATGCTTACGTAGCCACTTGCACCCGCAGCGAGCCCCCGCAGTGCCGCCGCTGCAGGCAGTGCTGCCGCCGAGTGCGTCGTCCGCCGCGACAACCACTCCACCCGCTCCACACAGTATAACTATGCACTCCAGATTTACTCGTACAACCTGGAAAAAGCGCTGCTTTAACTAAAATTACAATATTTTCACGCTGACGTCGAACAATTCACAAGGCCCTTACCTGTTCCACTTCCATTATCCCAAACACCTTTTCTGTTTCTCGTTTTAATATTTCCTCGACCTTTTCCTTTAAAAGCATCGCTGTGTACATTCATATCTCCAATTATAGTTTCTACTCCTGCCTGAAAGGTATCAACAATCAACAGTCAAATCTCGCGCGATTATACTATATTTGGACAATAAGCTATTGTAGTTTACAACAGCAATTTGTTGCCATTTCGGACAACTAGGTTAGTCTTTTGAAAACTTCTATTTCCCATACAATGGGTGCACTCAATTGATGAAGCAAGGCATATTTCAATTTGGCAGAATGCCAGACGTTTTTTATAGACGAGCTGCATTGTCAGTTGCAGCTCCCAAAATGTACATTACCAGGTAGCTATATTATGTAGAACTTATATTGTGCAATGAATGCAACTAAATAGTGCAGCTACTCACATAATGCGTCCAAGTGATTTCCGTAAATAATAAAAGAGATAATATCAGGGTGCATGGCTGCTTCATATTCTTCAGGATCAGGATATAATACTAAACTCCATCAGAACTCACATCTAAATAGAATAAAAAAGGCCAAGGTTAATTATTTTATTTTCAAAAGTTGTGGTTTATTTACTAACCTAACACATGAGGCGCTCAGTTAATAGCAAAGTAAAGGGAAAATGCCTATAGGAGAATTAGGGAGCCGTAAGAAAATTACGATGGTATCTACTAATTGGGAAGGTCAACAATGTAACCACTAAGGTTATTTGGAGATATATATGTACATAACGTCTAAAGAAAGACAATAGAAATACTAAGAAAGAAAACCTGAAGTAGTTCTTCATAGAGAGGCAAAACTTTGTGGTAAAATTAATCACTCGAACCTACCGAAAAATATTTTATTTTTTAAAACGGCTTTTGGTATATTTTAGTTACATTAAAGCGTAATTACAATTAACAAATTACGGTGATAGTTTTGCAATGGAATCAAAATACATACATACCTACCTAGGAGGGGGACCCTCTTGCTACCACCTCCTCACAAAAATGAAACTGTATTTCAATGTTTTCATTGAATAATACTTGCAAGTACCTGGGCGACGTCTTTAACTCGATAATTCGCTTTTTTGCACTGATACTTAAGACCTAACAAGATTTATTGTTCGCCCCGGAAAAACCATCAAATTTCATTGAAATCATTAGAGCTGTTTCCGAAATCTTCGAAATAAATAAATAAATTTACAAAAATTGCTCGTTTGAAGATAAATTAATTTCATTAAAAGTAAAATTTCGTCTAAAATAATTAAATGCTCCACCAGAGTTTGATTTGTAAATGTTACTCAATTGAGGGTTTATTTACAAACAGTTATATTCGTAGTTCGCTATCACAATTTTAATGCAAAACATTGAACACCTGCAACGCTTTCCTGTACCACTACCATGAGTTTACAGTGACCGCGAACGCGTACGGCGTAAATTATTTGTAGAGGCGCTGTACAATTCTCCATACAAATAATTTACGCCGTCGCTTTCGAGTACAGTCACTGTTGACTCATGGTAGTGGTACTGAAATGCAAATTTACTAGCATCAGAAAGTATATCCAACGAACGTGCGATGTTGCCGCTGGAGCATACATAAAATTCGTTGTCACTCAGATTTATTCAAAACTGTCGCAATGGAACATGTAGACAAGTTCCATATTTTAATTCTGATGCAGTTCCAAAATGATCTCAAATTACTGTAAATTGAACCATTTCCAAATGATGACACAATATACGTGTCATTGTACACTTTCTTGCAGCAGTTACCTCCTGAATAGGATGAATAAATTGTCAGCGAGACAAAGGCTCAAGAGCAGCATAATTAGTGACTACACGATATGTGTCTAGCACCAATCTACACGGCCATTTTGAGAAAGGTCGTGGTATCTCGTTGACATTGTTGTACGAAATATGATAGGCACAAATATGGCATGGGTGGCGTAAGATTGGACAAACCCTCTTTTGTAGACTGTATTTGGTATTCTGTTCAACTCTTGTAAAGGGTTGCCAGGCAAATAGCTGTAGGCAATCTTCAATTTATTGTGTCTCCACCTAAATCTTTATTGGATGTTATGTGGAATTCGCTGACCAAGTGGCCGGAGTTTTTTCTTTATTTACAGAAGATAAACTAACGGCTCCGAGTTTTTCTTCTTTGTGTATGTGGAGAGGCTAAACTTTACCGAGTAAAATTGGAATAGTTTTTGGTCCCTAAAACAAATCAAAACTTTTAGATTCTCAACAAAGATTTAAGCAAACTTATTTCATAAAACAGACCAAGTACGGTACCAACCAAACACCAAACCAGGTATCAAAGTACCAAAGGACTAAGTACCAAAATATTATTCATATCATTTTAATCAACAAACTCTTTCATAAATTAATTTGTATTTGCATTAACGCAAGAAAATATGTAAATAAAAAAAAACAATCTTCTGGTGAACTGAGTTACCGTAACTATGTAAATAAAAGGGAAGCATTAACTGCGGACTGGCTAAACCTTAATCTTGCTTCCGAGGCGGAAGTCATTCGGGCCCTAATAAGAATTCCCTTTTCTCGTCGGTTGCAGCGCCATCCTTGCGTAGCGACTAAATTTGAACACTTGGCCTTAACGCCTCGTTGAGTTCACCAACCTACCAGTTTATATCTACGTACTAACGGTAGCTCATATAAACCATCCTTTCATTACGTTCGTATCAAATGTTTGATGCTAACAATTTTATCTTCCCGTGTTATCGTCAGTCGCTCAAATAGTTGCGTTAATGAGGCCCGCTTAACTTTTAAATTGAATTTCGGGGTTCCAGCAATCATTTTTGTCAATCAATGTACCTACGACAGTTTAATGATAGCTGTCACAACTGAATTAATTCGAACAATTTTTTTATTTCATTTCCATAATCTTAAGCCGAGTTTAGACTTGCAAGAAAAATCTTGCAAGTTGCATTACATTGCGGCGTTCGATTGACCACTACAAACTCGTTGGCTTTACGGCCTCGCAATGTAATGCAACTTGCACGATTTTTCTTGCAAGTCTAAACTCGGCTTTATAGGTAATAACAAACAAATGAACATCGTTTATTTACTCGAATAATTTCATTCAAAGGTATTCAAGCTTCTGCGTTACACGTGCATTTATAACCTATAGCTAGGTTATTCCAGTATCACTTTCTTAGATTTTCTTGTAATGGAATAAACTTGCTCTTGGTGGTCTCTAGTGATCGTCTCTTATTACTAAAGGATTATCTGAAGGCTATTTCGTGACCTCATAGAGGATCCCATAAAACCCGACACCGTGTGAACGATAATCTTTCCAATAGTGATGGGTGTGGTGATTTAGTTATCGATAACAGTAAATCACACGCACTTGTCCGTAAACTCGTACCCAATACTCGTCCCTCGTACATATACCTACAGTCGCGGGTCAATGCACACGGCCATAAACACACGCATCACTACCTTTGCATGGTCACCAGTTTTTCCTAGTTACAAAAGGTTGGCAAGTATAACATGTAGTGATTTGCAACATTGCGTCGTAAGCATAATTTTCAATGATGTTTCGATGTTAAGGGGATCCCATGCCCCAATGACCTTCGATCTGAATTCCTTAGTTTTCTAATGTTTTTTGTTGCTTATTATATTAACAACAACGGCTTTAAGCAATATAGTATCCCATATTTACTTCAAAGTTCATTGTCTTCGAGATATTTGGCATCAAAGTTGAACAATTTTAGGCCAAAAAACTGGTTTTCTGGCCATAACTTTTGTGTTAATTAGTTTCAAATGAAAACCCTCGACCAGTTTTTAGAGACGTCAAAGATGAACCCAAATATGTAGATTTCGTATATGTTACATCTCTCACGTCAATAGAGATACAAAATAAGTGTTTTATCAGACAATGTTTAAAAAAATCGTACAAAATTAAGTATGCATTTTTTTTCAAAATCCGGTAGACAAAAATGGAGATAAAAGATTGGAGAACCGATAGCCGTTTGACTTATAATTCTATCTGTAGCGCAAAAGTAGGAGATACGATTCAAAACTTGTCAAAAATCGATGAAAACCTCGGGTAGCCACTTAAGGCTCATTTTGTACCCAGATCCAGTTGATAGACGTTCTACTCACTGCACGGCACTCTTTTTAGGGTTCCAGAGCCAAAATGGCAAAAACGTAACTCTTATAGTTTCGCCATGTCTGTCTGTCTGTCCGTCCGCGGCTTTGCTCAGGAACTATCAATGGTAGAAAGCTGTAATTTTGCACGGATATATATAAACTACTCCGACAAAATGAAACAATAAAAAAATCAAATTTTTTTAGTGTACCTCCCATGGACGTAAAGTGGGGGTTATTTTTTTTTCTCATCCAACCCTATAGTGTGGGGTATCGTTAGATAGGTCTTTTAAAAGTAGGGGTTTGCTAAGACGCTTTTTCTATTTAGTGATTCGTTTGAGAAATATTCAACTTTAAAGTGCAAATTTTCATTAAAATCGGGCGTGTCCGATACGCTCTTGGCCGGTTTTTTTTATTGGCATAGGTACAAACAGAATGCTCATGAAAATACTACACTAAATTGCTGGAATCGTATGGCTTAGCCTATGGCTATTTAAACTGTTTCGTGGACGTGTATAGGTTTTTTCACACTTGGTAAACTTCGGGTATAATTCCGCGCATAAATACCGAAATACTTTTACAAAAATCCTAGTACGGGTATCCACGGTCCTTGAGAAGCCACAGGTGAAACCATTAGCGTACCGCTTTTTTTAGTCTTTTTTTTATTATAATTAGTGTTAGCGGGAAATGTAATCAAGTGGATGAATATGTTAGGGTTAATTTATGTGAGCACAAAGTGAATTTATAAGCACTGGAAACAAATTAACAGCCATAAAAAGAGGCCTATTCTGGGCACTTGCTCTTGCATAAATTACATAAATAAATTGGCAACAAACGCAAGTACTTTAATGAAGCGAAAATTAATTTATGTCCCATAAAATTACGGCCTATCGTGCGCTTAGATCATTTCCATATTGATCATAAAAACATTATATAGGTATGTCTAAGAAGTTTCGGTTAGATGTGGCAATCAAGCCGTAATCCGATAATTATTTCATATTTTTATGTTTAGATTCAGAATTATCAGGCAGTAATTAGGACAAGCTCAAATAGTATTATATCGAATTGCCAAGTTAAAAAATAAACAAAAACTATGTAAGAAAACTCCAAGTCAAAATATCTTTATTCAATTTAGGCTATAACAAGCACCTATGAATGTCAAAAAAAAACTACCACCGGTTCGGAAAAACCTCCGTTGAGAAGAATCCGGCAAGAAACTCAACGAGGTATTTTTTTTTCGACAGATTTACAATATTATTAAATGATATCTATACATCACAAGTATTTAACACAGCTTTATTTATAACACTGTAGGTTCGCTATTTGAAAGGATCGCCAATGCGGATCGGAATTATTTTCAAATGATATTATAATCATTAACTTTATAACACACCTTAGATATTAATGTCTTTTGACAATAGATCTGAATTTTGTATCCGTTTCATTTGTAATATTCTTTGGAATTTTATTATAAAAACGTATGCAACTTCCCTGAAACGACTTTTGGTTTTAGCCAGCCTTTGGCTCATCGACGTTAGTGGGAAAATCACATATGTTCTTCCTAACATACATGGTTATTTCAAAAACATAAAGGGACGGCAGGGTTAGGATAACTAATACCAGAACATGTTATGCGTAAAGTTATAGGTACCTACTGAATCCCATACGCATGGTTCCAAAAATACCGGCAGCGCTACCTAATCGATAGTCGAATTTTATTTTGTACTTTCTCCACAGGGTTCTCTTTAGGTAATTAGATTTTAAACGCCTTTCTGCAAAATTTGAGCAAAATCTTACAATTTTTACCTACTTAAAGGTCGATCTGATTTAACGATTTTTTAGGCATTCCGAAAAACCAGATGTTTAACGTAAGCAGTTAAGTAGTTTTAAAATAAGTACTAATATAAGCACAGCAGATAATTTTGAAAACTGATCGTTGTAGGTAGTACTTTTTACTTGCAATTCCAAGCGACCTCATAATGTGGTCAACGAAAGCTCATACATATTTGGACCACCCTAGTGAGCAATGAGTGCACGTTTACCTTCGCACCTTTAAAATTAAACTGAAACAATTCGAAATATTCACAGTTCCAAAATAAACTTAAAATAAAACACAATCCGGTTGAATTTTAAAATTAGAAAAATTCGAGCCAAAATAATGCGATACTATAAATTTATTGATTTATAATAAAATTTCACTATCGCCAGTCATACAACACATTGATAAAGTTAAGTGATAGAGATTAGAAATCTGTTCGTGTTCGTGTATTGAAGGCAGATACGATACAAATAGTTAATCAAATTAGATATGCTTAGAATTAGTGCAATAGGAAGTGGACCCTGTGGGTAGACCTGTTATTCGAACTGTGATTGGGTAAGCTCCGACACTGTAGTTACATAGACCCGAACAAAAAGGGAGCCTATTACAAACAGAAATGGAGCCCTGATGATAATGCTCCAGCCACGCCAACTTAAATTACAAACCATTAGTATTACGTAAATTTCAGCAGTAATTTGCAAATCGTGCCTGTGAATTTACTCCGCGAATGGGGTATTGGCCCTAACACACGCCTTCACTTAAATAAATATTAATGTCTGACGTATCTTTTTGATATAGGAAGGACATTGATATAGGTACCTGTGTCAATTTAATGAATTCCTATCTGAAACTCAATGCGTTTATGTTTCAAAGGACTGAACTGTTTAATTTGAAACTTGTCTGAATGACTGTATTTTTGTCCATTTATTTATCTTTTACAAAAAACCATTTAAACTCAAAACAAATAAGGATTAAATACTGACAAAACAAATAGCCAGTTTAAATATTTTGAAATAAATGCTTTCCTTTTAATCAGCTTCTTTTTGTGATAGGTACAAGGTTTTCTACCAAGTTTAACAAAAAAAGTTTTGAAATTAATCGGTGGCAATCAATTTATTGTAGAGCATGTGGTGCAAAATACGGGGGCTTAAAACGACCTGCATCTAAATGTATAATAATAGGAGTAAATGAATTTAGCGGCGCGAATTGAAATCTCTGTAAATTATATTTTGGCTACGAAACAAATTTTACTCACAAAACGCTTTTTTTATGCCCGCTTAGCGCTGAGTTTGAATTTATTTTCGTCTTAATCGTCCCGAATATTGCCTGTTTTTTACTCTGACTGACTGTAAAATTGTATTTTAGTATTACTCAAAAATATATAACTAGTTCTTAATAAAATAACGTTGAATTAGATATAAGTTTTAGTAAATAATTAGCCTTTTTAAGTTTACCGAAAAGTAATTAAAAATGAAAAGTTTCAGGGTACCGGTATTTCTCATTATATTTTTTCCTGGAACTAAAATTAATGTCCGTGTAATTAAGGCTTAAACTGCTATTAAATCTGTAAGTTATTTCAGGATTGAGTGATTATTTCGTTCTAGCTGACTCAAAAGTTGCAGAAAATAAATTTTAACTAGAAATTGGTGATGTGAAGAAAGTTATCTGTACTACTTAAGGTTGCATATTAGTACCGTAATTAATTTAGTTTTCATCTATCACAAATACATTTTAAAGTTTGAAAATACTATTTTTTTTGTTTGTTTGATCCTAATTATGGACTTACCTCAAAAAACGAACTATCACATCATCAATCACTAGACCGCGAAACCGAGCCAACTTCCTCACGCGCACGACTAGACCAATACTGCGGTGCGCGTGCGACTACGCGAGGCTACTCGCTATACCACGCACAATCTTTTACAGTGGGATGAGTTGAGAGAGGTCTTTAATTGCTTTTACAGGAGTTTCAATTTTTTTGTTATTTGTTGGTATAATTTTGTAATTACCTATTAGTAGTGGAAGAAATAAAATAATTGAAATTAAAGTCATCAATTCGTATTAAAATATAATTTTCTCAGTTGAAATAAAATAAATCAAACATAATTTATAAACTGGCGCCAAAAACAGGGACTGTGGTTTTTGGCCTTACTATCATCAGACATACACGAAAAACATTTTCGTCTTTTAAAAATCTTAGATTTCATAGAGCAAACGTTCGGCGTGGTTCGGCTAATGAAAACACAAATACTTGAGTTTTAATAAAGTATCTGCTGGATCCATACTGATATAAAATGAGAAAGTATCTCTGCCTGTCTGTTACTAATCTAAATCAAAGCTATGAAGATAGTTTGCAACGCTGAGCGGTATAGGACAGTTTTTATTTTGCACACACACAAACATCACGCCTGTATTCCCAAATAGGGTAGGCAGAGCACACGAAGAGTTACCGCTTAGGAGCCACTTTTAACAATTTTAGATTTAAAGTTTGACAAAAATAGTACAATAGTGACAGGTTTGTAGCCTGTTGCCTACGGTATACTTTAACCTATTTTACACCGTTTACCTTTACTTGCCCGAATTTCACTTGCCATACCAACGTTTGCCATAAAATATATAGAACCGTGCTGTTTTCAAGATTTTTTTTAATGTCATCATAATATAGAATGCAGTAGGTATGTTAGGTTAGTTTTATATTGACTCTGAAGAAATTACTATTTCAGAAATAAATTTATGGCAAATGAAAATTCTAGAAACATTACATTCGGGCATATGAAATTCGGGCAAATGATAGAGAACCGTTTTACACAGTTCGTTTTTATCCCGGAATATTGCGTAGTTCTCACATTATAGCGATAAAAGAATTCGCGCTGACCAAATTACGAAAGCATTTTATATAAAACTCAGTGCTGAAAATATCTTATCAAAAAAAGCTTTGTTTTCTTTCATTCAGTTCGAGATTTTAATCGCAAGCTCGACAACGACTTAGCAGGGTTCTATTGTTTTTTGTTTTACTTTAGACTTTGTTGAGCTATTATTCCACTTTCCACCAAGTTTGGCACACGAGCGGCGCAGGCTTAGTAATAAGTCATACATAAGGGACTTTCCTTCTTGTATGGAACAGTACGAAGGCTTAATATAAGAGCATGGCTTTCCATAACAATAAAACATAAATCTAGGGCAAGCAAATAAGTGTACTCTTTTCATCTTAGACCTCATCTTCCCTTACTATCAAGCATGTGGTCTAAGTAGTATCATGCATAAAAAAAATATTAGGGATCAAGATTATTCGAATGCTAATATTGGCACCGTATTGAATAAAAAAGTAAGTAATTAATGTTACAACATATTATCTTTCATAATATTATCCGTTCAGTCAGTAGTACTAATTACTATAAACATCATAATAAGTAATACTGGTAAATACGGTTAATCTCGTCAAGATATCCCATAATTATTGTTTGTAAATAAAAATGTTTTCTGCTTCCGCAATAGGACTTTTTCTTTATTCCACTGGATGGCCAACGAGCAAGTGGGTCTCCTGATGGTAAGAAATCACCACCGCCCTGCAACACCACACACCAAAACACTAACAAAATGCAAACAAACCCTCACTTCAATTAAGGGAACGGACTGTTCGAACCCCAATCACTATCAGATTACTTCGATACGGTAATAGTTCGCTTACACAGCTATCTAGGTTCTATTCCGGGCTGAGTAAGAACACATTATTTTGTTATTTTTCCAAGCCCTCACATTCTGAGAGGAGGTCTGATGATGATGATTACCATTATTTTTAGGTTTCCGTGCCTCAGCCAGCCCTTGTATCACTTTGTTATCACATTTCCATACAAATTGCCGGGAACCAAAACCCCGTTGAGTGCTTTCAGTGTACACTGGATATTCATAGATACTTACAAATTTGTACGGAACCTTCGAAACCCGAGTCTGACTCGCACTTGAAGTTCGTAAAGGTGCTCCTGTAACAGAGATTATAAGTGCTTTAAATATTTGGAATACGCATTGGGTGATTGGGACCTATAATAGTTTATTATTAATAGTTACAACAAAACCAATAAAAAAACAACAACATGCGTAGTAACGCCTTTAGGATGTGTGTTGAAAAAAACGAAACATCTAAAGATCACAAAATATTTTTAAAAATACATTGAAAAAGAAAATTAGTATTATTTTTAAAATTTGTGCTCCGAAAGTCATGGACAAGAAATTCTAGGGAAATTCTCAAGGTCCAAATTTTTCTTTAACCGCTGAAAACTGCTATAAGTACCACTAAGACTAATAGCAAAGCTGTCTTATCTCTAAATGTAGGTACAGTCACCAGCATTAATATCTGCCACAGCGGAGCGTGCAAAAATATCTGACACGTCCTTCCGGCCCTAGAAATAGAGTCGTATCAGATATTCATGCACGCTTGTTGTGTCAGATATTGGTGCTGTACCCTTAGTGTAAGTATTCGGTTAAAAAATACGTCTCGGTCGCGTTCGCGTTAAAATCTCATTTTGTATGGAAACACGAACAGCGAAGAGAGAGAGAGAGCGGAACGTTTGCGATGTTTGTGTTTCCATACAAAGTGAGATTTTAACGCGAACGCGATCGAGACGTATTTTGTAACCGAAAACTTACACTAACGGGGCACTGGAGACTGTACAAGTTTTAGGAAACTACTAAGAATTCAAAATTTCATTTGATTTTTGACCGACTTCAAAAAAATATTAAATTATTTTCATGGTTTTTTGTAGTCGGTTAAATTTTTTTTTTTTTTTTTTTCTATCAATATAAAAATTCAGTCATCAATCTCGCACTATGACAACAATTTGATAGATGGTTAGTTTCTATCATGTTTCTGTAGACGTAACTTAATCGATTGGCGGTACACAACACAAATCATAATTTACGGTATCCAAATGGTACACCGTTATCCGTCGATTAAAGTGTTGTCGGCTCTGTGAGAGTTACGGGAAGTGATAACGCAGGCTCAACGACCGGCGCAATTAAATATTTATACAGCTTAGACCGATTGAGGCGACGAGAGATATTTTTTCTTTCCTCCAAATATATTATCAACATTCTATCAGGTCAGCGAAATAAGGTTAGCTGAATGATTAAACAATCCGAAAAAAGTATCGCCTCTAAAATTAGGAAGTGTGTCAGCAATTTAGTACAAAGTTGTAGTTCACAACAGACTCGCCTAATTTAGTACCAACACAACCTTTGATAACCGTGACCCTTGTGTTTTTTAGCTAGTATTGATAAGTTTATACCTAAATATAATTGATTTGTTTTTATAAAAATAATGTCTGGATCAGGTACAATATTTTGTTTGCAATTCAGTTAAATACATAACATAATTATTAATTGTATAAAAGATTATTGTTGTTTTGTATAATTACAAGAATTTAAGAAAAAATAACTACATAAAACTTAACTATAAACTAACTTAAAAACTAAATACCTACTAAATTAAATCTAATAAAGGCCCCGTGGCATGGTGCCCAAGAGGCTGGCAGCATTCCCTCATTTATTGTTAGTTTTATTTTATTATTAGAATAAAAATACATTTTTTCTCCGTTTCTAAAAGAATTAAAACAAACATATTTAGGAAATTTATTCTTAAATATGAATATTGCATTCCTAATTGTTCATTAGGTAAAGTTGTTTTGCAATGCTGTCCATGCCTATATGTCCTGATTTATCATCAAACTCGTTTTAACTGCGAGTAGTTTTTTAAGTGCACATTCCAGTTACCAACATATCTATGCACCTATTACCTATAGGTATTTATTATTTTAATAATATAATGCAATACAATATAATAATATAACATACCTTATATTCATGACAAATATTTATTATTCACCGCTCATCATCGCATACTTTGACTTTGTACTTACTGAGGTTTTCATCAACTCATTACCTACATAAGTCACTTTGTAAACAAGTGCGTAACCCTTATTTCATGTAAATTTGTAAAATAAGCACCCTCTTAAGCTTTTGTCATTTTGATTTACCAGAAATCGTCGTTTCTACCCTTTGTCTTTGGCAAATGAAAGAGCTCACTTTACTTATTCAGTAAAGTTTACTTATGCAGGCATCAGCATCATTGTCTCGTTTATATTCGAATAAAACAATCGAGTTAAGGAAGTATTAAGTTAGGTACAGTTGCTTGAAAATAATTTGTTGAATAAGAAACGACTTGACTTTAAAGGACGAGTGAGGTTAAGTTTTCAATAACGATACATTTATATTTTTATTGGAAACTGTGGCAGAGTTTGTCAATTTACCAAGTGCTGCTTATAGTATTACAATAACAACTAAACTAAACTAAACTCTTAAGGGATTGATTTTTAGAAACGAAGACTGCCTTAATCTTTTTTAGTTTAGTGAAAACATATTTTTTTATGACGACCAGATGGCCTAGTGGTTAGAGAACCTGGCTACGAAGCTTGAGGTCCTGGGTTCGAATCCCGTGTCGGGGCAGATATTTGTATGAAAAATACGAATGTTTGTTCTCGGGTCTTGGTGTTTAATATGTATTTAAGTATGTATCTATATCTATATAATTATATTTATCCGTTGCTTAGTTTAGTACCCATAACACAAGCTTTGCTAAGCTTACTTTGGGACTAGGTCAATTGATGTGAATTGTCCCGTGATATTTTTTTTATTTTTTTTATTTTACCGTCATCAGCTTCCGCGGTTTTAATTTTCCATACAACACCTTACCCCTTATGGATTGAAATTATATAAATCTGCTCTTAATGACCATTTACATGATGAATGAAAGCCCCGAGCATTCCAGGATCCTAGTCTTAATAGACTAATTAGTTTAAGTTGTGCGTTAAAAACTCAATTAGATCAACAGTCGGTCATTTACTCAGCTCATACGAGTAGTCAATACCTCCAAAGTTATATCCTTCAAAGTTTAAATAATTTATTGAATCAGGCGTTACTTTGCGGAGGTCCATATCAATGAACTAAAATAATTTTCTTGCTCACCCGCGACCTTACGATAGCTAAGCTTATGCAAAATATGCGTGTTCATGCAGTTCTTCCACCCAACAACCACCAGTCTAACAACTGGTAGCATGGTGTACGGTTGTGTCACTCTGAAGATGAGCTCTGGTTGAGTTCGAAACGCGTCAGCGTAGTGTGGTGGTGGTGATAGATGGGTTTGTGTGATTTGTGTGTGTTCTTACAGTGTGGAGGTGGAGGAACTGCATGAATACGCATATTTTGCATAAGCTTAGCTATCGTAAGGTCGCGGGTGAGCAAGGAAATTCTTTTAGTTCATTTATTATTCACAGTTTAGTTTCTAAGGGTTCTACCTTACACCGTATACCATGACCGTTAATAGCAACGTGTTAGGCCAAAATATATAATTTGTATCGCAAAAAAAGTATGAAACTATGCCCATTTCGTAACCAACCGTCTCGCCGTCACGTGTCATGATGCATGCGCTTGACTGGCTTGACATTCCGTTCCTAACATGTTCCTATTACGACCATGGCATGATACTATGTAGTAGGTAGAGACCTTAAGCCTCAAAATAACTGCTAAGCTTACTTATTTCATAATTTTTTCACAACAAAGAACCTCAATAAACCTGATAAAAATTAAGAGAGTCTCGACGGATATTAAACACCCAATCTAGCCGGGCCTGCAAAGCAAGATAAAGCCCACCGAGCTAAATTAAAAGAAGTAACGATGCGTAAGTTACCGATCATCCAATCACGTAAAATAAGAGTGGGTTCACATTTACACCTATCATTTTAGCGTTTTGAGATCACGCGTATATTAGGGCTATTTAGGATACGCGGTACAACATGAATTGTATCGTATCCGGCGTTTTGCTTGATGCCGTATGCAATTTATCACGTCCAAACTAACGACCATGAACTTTGCTACTACGCGACCCAAATACGATACGCTAAACTAACTAATGTGGACTTACCTTTAGAGTACCTACGCCGTGGGCTCGTGTTGCCGTTAATTTTCCCGTTTTTCACTATCGCAGTTCATTAATCTAGTCGTTTTTCCAATATTGTTATCTACAACCGATACCGAAATGTTACGGTGTAAATTCGAATATCAATAAATACTGCTCCAAACTCGATACCTTCTCTGTAATGACGTTTAGGACATCATCGGTTATTGAACATTAGCATCATCGTAAATCGTCTTTTTGTCTGACTTCAAAAAATTAGGAGGTTCTTAGATTCTTTCAAAGGTTTTTACCTCAGAACTCTATTGGTTACAAACCGATGTAGAAAATTATTTTAAATACTTGTTTGAAATAGACTGATTAATCTCATGTAAATTTTATCAAAATCTTATTTCTTGAGTATATTATACTAAAGGCCGACAAACGAGTATGCGGTTCAATTCAACTGTTTGTAAGTAATCATCGCAGCCTATGGACTCCTGCAGCACCATTGGGCCTGCAGGTGCGTTGCCAGCCTTGAAAGTACCTATAACGTATAGATACGATATCAGTACAGCAATCAAGACACCAAGATAGTGTAACAGGGCAACGTAAAAAAAATATGTTCCAGATTGCAATATTCACATTTGAAATCGGTTAATGGGTCCGTATTTCGAAAAAGACAAATGAAATCGTCGTTGACCGCAGGCTAATGGTTTAATGGTTTAATTATCTTTAACCCTCCTTGCTTAACATCGCATGGAAAACAAGTTCTCATTGCGTGTAAAATGAATTCGGTAAACAATTTTCCGAGTCGGGTCCAAGGGCTGCCTTGTAATAATGGGTGTCATGCTGCCTCGACTTTACGAGGTGATGTAGGTCATACCTCCAACTTTTTTTATTGAAATGAGTAAATCGAGAAATTCAGTCACGTAATCTCAAATAATTCTTGGAAACAGCTCTACATTATTTTAGAAAAGTTTCTACGATTACGCAAAAGTCTTAATAGGTAATTTGTTAAGTTTGGTTAACTTACTTGAAATAATAATTAAAATGACATAATGTCAATTTCACAAATGTAAATTTGAAGACCTGAAATATTTTGTATATTTATTTTATTGGTATTGTACTTGGCAGCGTAGTGGAGGTGTTTTACACCTCTGCTGAACTTAGATACTTTTATCGTGCCAATAATGTGCCGAAAGTGATGGTAAAAAAAACGTCATTTATTCCATTGTTTTTTATTTTATTCCGAATCACCTACAGGGTATAATAATAATTAACAGATAAACATTCTGCCAAAATTACCCGTTATAATAACTAATTATTGTTAAAAGTCGCTGAACTAATGTTGTTCAGTTTGACGAGGACGATCTATGTTTTAATTTTTTGCTCATTATAGGTTTAATTTATGTTATCAAATTATAACTAATTATACAATATACAGCTATCATAAACTAAAAGTACACAAATTAAAGAAAAAAGCACCAAAACAAAGTTCCAAAGATGCGTTCTTCTTTAAATGGTTAAAATTATTTGTCTGAGGAAGCCGCCATCTCATGGGTCCCCTCTGACGTAGATTAACCTCTTTGCTATCTCTGTCTATAATACTTAACTATGTTTTCATTATTGACAAAGTTTGTTGCCCGTATTGCACTGAAGTTCACAAATAAATATTATATGGACAGAAACTGGATAGGCTCTACAACTTTAAAAATAACGAACTAAAAGAATTTCTTTGCTCACCCGCGACTTTATGATAGCTAATGTCTGTTGGACGAAATGCGATTTGGACAAATATATGTTGGACGAAATGCGAGTTGGACAAAATATATGTTGGCCGAAATGCATTCTGGACGAAATATATGTTGCGCGAAATGCATTCTGGACGAAATATATGTTGCGCGAAATGCAAGCTGGACAAAATATGCGTTGGACAGAAAGAGGATTTAAAAACCTATTAGAGGAACTGCGTATTGGACCAACGGCTAATAAATCGCGTGTTCATACAGTTCACACAAATCATACAAATCCATCTATCACCACCACCACACTACACTAACGCGTTTCGAACTCAACCAGCCCCCTGTACCACAAAAGTTACAAGTGCTACAATGCTACAAAATTGTTAAGTTTCTCTTAGTAAAACGTAACAATTTTGTAGAATTGTAGCACTTGTAACTTCTGTGGTACAGGGGGCTGAACTCATCTACTGCATGAACACGCATATCTTGCATAAACTTAGCTATCATAAGGTCGCGGGTGAGCAAAGAAATTCTTTTAGTTCTTTGATATGGACCTCCGCAAAGTAACGCCTGATTCAATAAATTATTTAAAAATAACAGTTTCATAGTTCACATAAAACCCCTGCCTTAATTGAATTAATAAAGAAATGTTTTATTGGATAATGCCTCCCCTTCCGTGGCAAGGGGTGTATCGAGCGAGTTTCAAATTACCGCACGCGCGATACCAACGATTTGTTGGCAAACTCAACACCGTGTCACTTGAGTTATTTTCATCTTAACATAATCACCAGCAAAAAAATGCCTAAATGAGTCTATTTGATAATTTAGTCTTGCTAGTTTAGCCACAGAATAAATAATAGTGTTTAGACTTTAGCCTCGTTTAAAAGACTACAAAAAGACATCTGGGCTGAGTAAATATCGTAGCAGAGTATCTAAGTACATATATAAGTTTTTTAAGTAACAACAATAAAGCATGCATAATAAATTCCGAAAAATATAAGCTTTTGCCTTTTGAAATGTTCTCAAAAATACACCATTATTTCCATTTAATTTCGATTACAAGATAATATTCGTTTCTGAATAGTTTTAACTAACATAAAGCAACATTCGAGTACCTATAAACAAAGATAATTTTATTGCAAATGTATGTACTTACACTCTGATTAAATCTTTGCTTTATAATGAGATTTAAAAGTTAGATAATGTAGAATACTCAGAGCCAACTTTGTTTCGAAACATTAATTACAAGAATACAGCCTTGCGAGCATAAATTATATATTCGTAATTATGACTTTTGACAGTTGTTGACTAATACATTCTAATTTTTTTAAAGTTCACCTAGTTAAGAAACTAATTAAATTTTTCACTCCCTATCTTCTTGCAGCCACTGTAAAGGTCAAATCAACCAGCCGTAGGACGTCTACTGTTGGACATAGATCTTAGACCTCCAGTGGCTCCAATCCGGCCTGCATCCACCGTGAACCTGCGGTTATCCGTCCATCTCGTTGGTGGACATCCTGCGATCTGCCATCTATTTTCCGTGCGTCCGCACTTCAATGAGCTAATTCGCTGGGCTATGTCGGTACGTGTTGTTCGTGTATGGGCATTTATTAGCTTTCACAGGGTGTAAGTTGCGCGGCACGCCCATACATTTTACCATGAGATACCCGGTGCGGACTACATGGTAGTTGTCGCGTGCAAACTGAAAAGTAGTGTTTAATGCGAGACTAAACAACCATAATGACACTCGAACTATTACGAGTATAGCTAAACATCTCGTGTCATTATGGCTTGTTTCCCTCGTTGAACAATCTACCATTAAGTGCAAGTGTTCAAGCGTCTCTTATTTAGGTTATTATTTTCTTTGATAAAATATCCCTCTACCTGTTCAGTATGCTCCACAGAAACACACCTTGAAACAAATGAAGGTACTAAGCGTTATAATGGATTGTGTCTATGTAGGTACAAACTTTCACCGATGCCAGATTCTCTTGACTATTAACACCTGCTAATGGGCTCTTGAAGCGGGCACGGAGTTCTTTTGAACCGGGCCACAGAAATCCTGAACATTAAGAAGTTTTAAGAACATTTTACAACATACATACAGGCTCAAAGGACTTTTTAATCTAGTTAACTTAGCGATACATCCTGAATAATAAAATTCTGACATCATTGATTTTTTTAACAGCTCCAAAAAAGGAGGAAGTTATCAATTTTGTTACCTTAATAAATCTGTCATTGAACCAATTTGAAAAAATATATCGGTGAAAAAAAAACTTCCAATTAGGTACCTTCCACTGTCGCCAAGTCAGGATCTGATGAGTGGATTCTAGGAAAACCGAGGGAGCTCTTTAAATGTTGTAAGGGCGCGTATATTAAATTCGCGTTTCGGTATATTTAATAGTAACTCGTGTATTTGCTCTTAAAAATCACGATTGCATTTGGTTAAGTGGAACTAATGAGGAAGACCACAGTTGACCAGTGGACTAGGTAAGTAATTCATAATAAGTATTACACGGGTTGAGATTTGATTACTTTAACACAGTTGTCAATTTATTATCGTCGTACCTAATGCATTATGGTGGGGTGGAGCGGACGGTAAAGTACCAGGAGCACTCCTTAACAATTACCTAATGTGTCTGCATCGGTCAAAATAATCCTATGGAAAAGGTGACGAACAGTTGACATCAAGCTATTGAAACTTGGCTTAGTTACACTGAAAAGGGAGAAAAAATTATATCAAAAAATTTAAACAATACCAAAAAAGCAATTTTTGTACAAGCAAATAGTATTAGTGAATACTTTAATAATTTAATATCTGTTTGTATTAATATTATGTCAACGAATTGTTTTTGTGTTAATTATATTGTTTGACAAGGCTAACCTTTGGGAGATCAAAAATAAGCCATCTAGACTGCCGAATAAAATTAAATAAATGAATCTTTTATTTATTAACAAATCAAAATAACCAAACACACCAAAATTTTACAAAACTAAAAATTACAAATAAAAAATACCCTCAGTTACCCGTTCAGAGTATTTTGTTATTTATTTCAGCTAAGTACTTAAGCTTACAAAATTGCTGATATTGAACATCAAAATTTAAATTACGTTCAAGTAAAAAAAAGTCTATGAGATGGGCTTTTACACTTTATTATAGCATGATAAAATGACCGCATGATCAACTAATTATTGCTTTAAAATATTGATTGTTTTGATTTATAAAATGAAATCTTCGAAACATTTAAATACTAAGAGGCTTTACAATGCCTAGTAACACAATATCACACATAGTATTAATGATAAAACGTAAACAATACTCATATATGCCTAGATGATTGAGTGGACACAATATCACACATAGTATTATTATGATAACATGTAAGTAATATAGGTGCCTAAATGATTGTATCGACGAAAAAAATTAACCTAACTAAACGAACATAAATTCGTGAATAGCTGATGTTATCAAGAAGGGTCGGAAATATGCTCATTTCACTAACATTCGTAAATGTGTAATTCAGCACTCATTTATGAGTCGAAAAGTTCGATCACAGTCAATGTAATATGAGCAAGTTTTATAATCGTAAAAAAAAACAAATATAAAAAACTGGGCTACTTTGGAAAATACTCGGGGTTTTCAAAGTAAATCAACCTTTTTTCTTTAACCAACGCATTTCAGTCAGCTTTTTCATGAACAAACTACTTTTATTATTTTCGACAGACGATACCAATCCTAACAGATCTGTTTCGACACTAAATGACTAGACGGTTTACCCCGCTACGTGCTGAGACTAAGAGCGTTTTCACATTATCCGATCCGATATCGGTACCGGACGACGATAGACGACATCCGATAGCCGACACCACAATATAACAAGTTTCCCTAGTTGCAGGGAAAACTTGTTATACTGTGGTCGACACCATGTGCTGCTTTCACGTATATTTCCGACAAAATCGTTCCGATACGGCCGGCTTAAAATGGCCGCCAAGCATCGGGCTCTGCGCATACAGAGACAATTCAGATACACGCATAGCACACATACAAACTTTATCGTCCGACAGCCCACGGCCGTGCGATGGTGCCGTGAACATATCGGTGTCGGCTCCGATATCCGATATCGGGCCGGACAATGTGAAAGACAGGTAAATATTTCTTACATTTTACTTGCCCCGATATCGTATCGTCGCCCGATACCGATATCGGATCGGATTGTGAAAACGTTTTAACACAGGACTAGGTTATACGATTTCTCGAGAACTCAACAAGGCTATATAAGCTCGTAGGTGTCAACCTACGCGGAATGTTAGACATTTTCCGAGCTGAAATATAGAAAATGTGTATATTTTCATTGAAATCTGTTTTCATGGTCTTTCTTTCGCATTATTGTGTTTTAGATTTACCTACTGTGTTTTATTGATATAAAGATTCCTTTAAAATTTACCCACTTGCTACTGTAGCGTAGCCTATTTAACGCCTTTTGACAGACGCTGCACAGAGATTAATAGTTCTCCTTAATCTCTAAACTCCACAATTTGATAGGTTCTTACGTCATGATTGCTTCTAGGTACAGTGTGCAAAAAGTACGCTGGATGACGTCACAGTGAGACAGCCACGTTCCATTGCCTAGAAAAATTCAGGTAGTACATAACATAATCTGTGGCATTACAATTTGACAATAATTCAAGCACGGCTTAGGGTCCTAAATGAACCATGATAAAAAACTTTTTTGTTTCTCTTCTTTTAGCTTCGATTATTCCTATGTTTATTTAATGGTGTGATAGTGAATATATAATTTTTTATTAAAATCTGACATTTAAATTCTTTTGTATTTACTTGTAACGTAGTAATTTAATAATTTAATTTGTAAAAATACATTGGAAATACTCGTATACATTTCGAACTTTACGATAAATGACAACTGTTTAAGGCCGGGTGCGCATCATGTGATTACATTTCTATCTTTGTCACTTTTTGCTATTATAAACAGGACAGGAACATTTCAAATTGTCAATTTGCTTACGAGTGTAGACCTGCTTTATAACTGCCTTTGTGACGAGACACTGCAGGGGTCAAATGAGGGGCATTACTTAAATTTTGTTTATTTAATTCAGTTTATCACTTTTTTGGAATCTGATTTCTGAAAACGCTTCACAAAGCCTATTTCTCCAAATGGTTTTCGATTTATTATATGTTGTCAAAAATTGGGACATCCCAATTTTGGTCTCTGTCTTTATTTGAACATTTCCAGACAAGCCTTAAAGTGTGAACAACTAACATAGTATATTTAAATAAAGATTTACGTAGTTAAGTTACCGAGATTCGTAACATTTCAGCAGATTATCAAAAATGAACCATACCTCGTCGTGGAAGAGTAGAGCAGAAACTAGGAGCATCGATTATTTGTTGTTTACAAACTTAGATCAACCCTTTGAATGCGGTTCAAATATACTTGCACATAGAAATGATCTTTGAATTTTGATTCAAATAGTTTGAATTTTCAACCACGGATTGAGACGCCGAGTTAAATATCCTTGGATATCCTAAACTGATTGAAGAGTTGAAAGATTTTCCTTTGAATACAAATTACAAAATAACTTAGGTGGGTGCTTTGTACACGAACGTGTCTACGTTACATTACAGCTTTTCTATTTCATAGACACCTTTTTAAGAAAATGTGACAAATGATAATAAACACTTTCGAGACTGACACACGCTCGGTTCTTTAGTGAATTGGTGTCTCTAGGATTCTTTCTATTGGTAATAAATACTTAAACATTTTAAGGTATTTTTGTATTTACGATCTCGAACAGAGATATAAAATATGATGCGTGCCAGACATAGCTCATACGAGGCAATAAAACATTGAAAAACTGTTAGAAAAATATGTCACGTAACTTCATATATAGCGACCGTTTTGGACCCAATATCGTTGCTAATAAAACGAATATTCATGTAAAGCGACGTTTACTTTTTCATAAAAAGCTGAGTTATTTGATTATTACATTCCTCACGAAAGTACATGATACTGTTATCATATACATCATAATACGCTTAACGGCAGAGTGTCCCCTGTGGTTAAGTTTAGTGATTTGCGTTATTTTATTACAAAATTAAATTTAAGATTTGTTCACAAAATAATCTTAAATAATGATTCAAGTAACATCACGACGATCTGCGCTCGTGACTGAAAAGGTCGATTCGGGATATGATCCCATCCCATGGGGGCCACACACGGCCATCAGAAAAAAATCTTAAATGTTACATAACATAACAACATTGGATACACAACACAATACATTTCGAAACAGGGAAAAAAACTAACGTAACTAGACTGGCATCACCTTTCTGTAGAGGAAATACTCGTATTTTCCTTCTTTGTACACTACTGCTTTGTTATATTTTTTTTACAAATCTAGTTTTTACAACTAGATACAGGCACATAACTATTGAAATACATAATGTCAACTACCAAATTGGTCAATTAATAGTTACATAATAGAAAGCTAAGTAAAACTACAAGAAATAAAATATCAGCAACGAATTACAATAACATTAAATTTGATCATATTTGTTACGCAAAAAAAACATCCTATAGTTATAGCTACTAAGTTGGATCTAATATTTACGAAGTTATTGCCACAAACTAGATTTGCTCATAAGATTGAGAGTACCATACATACTGATACTACTAAACTGAGCTTAAATATGAATCGATGTTTTTTTCAGCATGTGACAATAGTCACAATAGTATAGTAATGCAATGAAGATTCTATATTAAGCCGCTGATAGTAATTGTAAAAAAAGACGTGAATAATTACATTTTCACGAAAATATTTACAATCAACATTGATAATTATGTATATACATCTTATCTTATCTTATCTTATCGTTAGGGGTCCTTGCGGATACACTTCGACCCGTAGGGATCTTTTGTGTAATAACCCCTCCTTCGCACTTACTCTATTGCCTTTATCACCTCGTCCATAAATTGGATGTATATACATAGATAATTATAAACAACATTACTGCCAGTTAAATCTTAAGAATAAAAATATAAATACCTACTATCTCTTGTAATTTCATTGCCAATCAGCAAAAAATATTAACAAAACATAAAATACTTACACAGACTCCAATTCATCCTTCGCATAAGTAGGTAGATTTTCTTTCACACAACTACGTTTTCTTTTTCAATCAAAGCCGATATTCAACTCATGAATTCATGGTATATTTCCTTCCATAGATGAGTTTTGTATACTGAGGTGCAGTGGAATAAAATAATGTACGAGAATAAAGTAATCTTATAAATACCTCCCATTTTCATCTCATGTAGCTTTATCTTATTAATTAATTAATTATCTTATACAAATCCGATCATTGCTGATAAAATCCGAAACATTAATTAGAGTAGTGTTGTACATTGCACAACACTACTCTAATTAATGTGCTTACGTTCCAAGTTAAATAGTTCAGATTTAGTTTTAGAAGAAACGCAGGACTTATATTCGAAAGGCCGTACGATAATAATAATAATAATAATAATGGCCATAATAATAATATGTTCTCCTTTAAGATAATAATTTTAAATATTAATTTTACCAAGTTAAAATAGATGCTATGTATATAGGCGGTCGTTGTAATTCTACTGCGTTTTACTTTGTTATAACAAGACTCTCATCATCACACAGCGTGTATTTTTGTTAAACCGCTAAAGGTGGATTCGTAAAGGCCTTAATAAACATACACATATTTTTAAATAAAGAAATAAGACTTTTTTCTTTATAAAATAAATTAGCATGCAATGTATATATCACTACATGATGACTACTTTGTTTTTATTCGGAACGTCACACATGCTGACGTCATAACTGTCACAGATCTGCGTCTCTTTCACGTCAAATGATTGTACGCAATAGAATGCTGCTCGAAAAAAAAACATCAATAATTAATTACGTTCTGGTAGTTAATGCTAAACATACAATTTATTGTAATATCGCTTTATAGCACTAAAACCAACGTCTGGTTACTTTTTTTGTATTTGAATAAAAAAATACACGCTGTATATAATTAATTATGTCGGAAAAAACACTCTCGCCTACACTTTCCGTAACTTTCACTTAATAAACATCAGTGTGGAGTGGACGGTATCTTTTGACTTTGATTGTCAAATATGTCAAAATGACTATCACAAATTCTGCTCCGTTATTTCAGGCTTTATGATAATCACTCAAAATTGACCCAGAAAGTTTTGGGTATCCCCGGTTGTCTCACGCACTCGTTCCAAGCCTCCGCGTTCGCCGATTTCTCGTCAATACTGGCTTTGCCGAGTATTTCCTTCTTCGCCATTTTGCTTTTGCATCCTAGGCTTATGTAAATGCTGACTCTGTTCAAACTAGCTCTGAATACCGACAACTTCACCGTCGCAGACTTCGGGTCCCACCTGGCAGATATAGTCGGCACGAATCTGTCACTTTTCCAATAACATTCCGCTTTGTTGGCTTCTAATATTGTAGCTTTCAAGTACAGCGGTGCTGAAATAGACAAAAAGAATATATTAATATTTGTTTGAGTAAAATATCTATAGGTGATGTTATGCGTAGTCATGTTGGGGCTCCAAAGACGTCTCGCGAGTAAATTGCTCATAGAAGTCACGCGATAAAAATTACACGATTTGCGCGTTTACTGTCTGCGGCATTATTTTACAACTACCACACGCCATAATCCCATTAGTCACTATATAAATTTTTACTACCTAAAATATCTACTAAATATTTGTTTTACCAATCAACATGTATCTACCTCGTCATAGTGGCTTACTAAAGAGGGGTCTTTCTTCTACGAACGATTTATAAGATAACCTAAATTTACATATAATTTGTTACCTTCGCTCTCAGAAAAGGTACACTGAAAGTGATGGCTCATCTCATGCCACTTATTCTCTACCTCTATTAAGGTATTTTTCCTACAAGCTAGACTCTCGCAAAAAGTATCAGGTGCGTTAGTCTGGAGAAAGTTGTCTTCGAATCCTATTACCTCTCAGACCATTAAACCTTCAATTCGAAACTGGATAAGAGTGGTTCAATTCCATCCTATTTCATTCGAAATAAATAAACCTTAAATAACGAAAATAAAACTGCAGCGATAACGTCGGAAATATATATTTTAATTTACGTAAAAACTATTTATTCAGCACAAGGTCATACTTATTTAAGTTAAAAAAAGAACAGTCAAAACTTAATTCCAACTCGATTACAAATAAAACTAAAGGTAAATTCTGTCTTAAATTAACGCCAATGTCGAGGGTGATTACAACTTTGATAGTGTTAGCGCAATCGTAGGTTGGCACACTGTATTTTACGTGAATAAAATCATAAACAAGATCATAAAATATTAATTAGTCATAGTCAAGTTTTGGATGGCATTTATCACTGGATGTTGTCAGCACAGTATTTATTAAAATGTTGAAAGAATACAGGCATACATAATCCAGTACAAAACAATAAAATTGTACAAGTGTTCTTGTGTGAGTTGTACTCGTGACTGTGCAATCTGTAATTTAATTAAATGGTATACCTGCCAGTATAAAATACCGAAAATACCTATGAATTTTAATAAAAGAATGGAATTATTCAGGTGCTTGTAAACACCATTTTTGATTTATATGCGGCGCTCGTGCGTACATTGCGTTTGCTTTACCTACACACGTAAACGTATTCCAAACGCTTTCTGAAAATATTCCATGAAAGCCAAACTCTGAAAACATCGATTTATCTATTGTAATTCCGCACCAAATATTATTCCGTACCTAAGCATTGCACGTACTCGTAGATTTCAATTGCCTGGTTTTCTTCGCGTTAACTGGCCCTTTGATAAATCGTTGGTTCACGCCTATGTTGGGGGAGTCATCAATCATCTCCCATGGTGCAAATATATATTATCAATATACAGAGCAACAAAACACCAGATTTATTCACCGGGGAGCGAGCCTTTTCGAGTGCCTTGATTCGCTATTTGCAACGCGCCGTAATTCTTTGGCTAATAAATTAAATTTATTTCAAACCTAATTCACAACTGGCATGTCTAAGAGCGCACGAAAATGTTGCCACATTAAAATTTAAATTTATCCGTCGACTTTGTGATTTCACTGCATGCGCCATGTTTTCAGATTTCATAACAGAGCTGCATGAAATTAATACGACAGTGCATTAAAAAGTTTTTGTATAGGTATACCTAGAGTCGCGGACTCTAAATTGCGGAATTGTTTTAGAAGTTGTTTGTAATAAGAAGTAGGTTTGGAAAGACAGCATCCTTAAATACTTTATGTACCGAGCCACTGCTTTGAAATTGTGAACTTTCCATTTCGTAATAGACTCCTACATCGACACCTACGATAATTTCGCATATTGCGGTACGTATGTTCTGAGACGTAGTGTTTGTTTTGCAATGCCCGGTTATGATTGAACGCACGACAACTCTCTCCTTTTTAATAAGCAAAGAGCATTGCGCGAGTCGTGGGGGCTTTTCACTAATGCAATGCATTCCCTGCAGTGGTCAATCAGCCAGCATTCGCGTCTAAACTTAGTAAGTATATACTGACTGATCTGATGATGAAATTGACTTCAGTCATATTAATGGTATATCGAAACTACAATAAAACTAGTGCTCTCCATCTGATCAGCAATTTTATCTTAGAGTGTAGGTGTAGGGCTGAGGATATAAAAATATCGGCCAAGTATAAGTCGAAATCGTGCTTTGAGAACTCCGAGAAGTTTGTATTGAAAAACAAATGTGTTTCTTGCACTTGGCAAAAAAGTTTATCAAAGGTTTGTTGTTGTTATTTCCATTAGAAATAAGAATCACTTGTATTGTGAAGCTTTAACGTTTGATAAGATAAGATAAAATGTTTTATTTGCTTAAACATGAGTAATAGTTAAATACAGTTGGTACACATAAAAAAGAAAAGAAATCCTACATGTTTTACCTTGCGGCGTACAAATTGTTTATTGCAGTGAGTGCTAATACAAATTACAAATAAAAGGATTCCATCCAATACTATACTATCCTGAATCTACAAAACAAAAACCTATTAAAATGACAAAAGTGATATTAATGTCCATTTCATAAAAAAATTAAGAATTCCATACAATACTATACTATCCTGAATCTACAAATCTTTGCAAAATTGAATAACTTTAGATCAACAGGTTACTCTATATCGGTAAATACTAACTATACCTACGTGGTTTCTGTGTGTAAACACAAAATACACTTGTTATTTATTTTTGAACCTTAAGAGATTTTAGCTCTTAATATTTGGTATTTAATTTCAACTCGATACCTACCTAAGAAAAAAATTGTGACAGACAGACGAATAACGAAGTAAAGGCACTGAGCCCTTACAAATGCCAGTTCATATCATTTATTTGATTTAATGAGAAAGTCTTTATGATGTCACTAGTTTTGTGTGAGGTTGTAAAAATAGACCGTAGATAAATACGCAATCGTGAACAGATTTGCGAATTTAAATCGCAGATAACAAAACCGTAGCTTTGAAAGCGATTTTACCTTTACCGCGTTTAAAAGATGAAGGTGGATATACTCGTTAATTAAAATAAGTCAAGGTTTCGAATCCTTCATGAAAAAAAAAAATTTTAACAAAAAAGTAAAACCGACTCCAAAAAAATAAAAAAATAACAAAAAATGGAACCGACTACAAAACCTTGAAAATATTTTTCTAGGTAAGTAGGTACGTACTAGCTCGAAGTCGGTGACTCAGCACGAGCCAGCAGGAGTGGGACAATTCACAATAGTCGTCTACCTCACCTACATACTATGTTGGTTTCAACCCCTCCTGCTGGGTCGTGCTGAGTCACCGACTTCGAGCTAGTACGTACCTACTTACCTAGAAAAATATTTTCAAGGGTTTTGTAGTCGGTTCCATTTTTGTTATTTTTTTTTTTTGGAGTCGGTTTTACTTTTTTGTTAAATTTTTTTTTATTTCTCACTTTTTAGTGATTCGTAGCCAAAGAACATCTCACAACTATTCCATTAAGCCCAAACACGACTTAGTTACGTTGTTTTATAACAGAGTTCCGTCGCCTACCTTCTGGCTTCAGCATCAGATCAGTTCGAAAGAATCATTAACTTAAAGCTTCTTCTTAGTCGCTTATCTAGGTAAGTATATTAATCATGATAATTTAAATTTAACCCGTGAAATACTTGTTATTGATAGTAGTAGTTCCGTTGGTCAAATCTGGTCTTCATCCTCAGTTCCACTTCACCAAATTATGATTTGCAAGAGCAAATGCACGAGTTACTGCTAAATATATCCAAATTACCATAGGTGTCCCTACAATATTTGAAGAGTTCCCTCGATTTCCTTAAGATCCGATCATCAGATCCTAATTTGCTGCTTATGGGACCTAATTGAAAGCATTCCTAGACGAACTCAAAAAAAATTTTGAAATCGGTTCATAAATGACGGAGTTCTGAGGTAACAAACATTAAAAAAAAAAAAAAAATACAACCGAATTGATAACCTCCTCCTTTTTTTGAAGTCGGTTAATAAATGTGAACAATAATCCTAGGACAGATGGATATTGCAAAGGAAATAATTCATTTTATTACGATAGCAGTTGCCCAAAACCCTCGGATAAAAAGTATACTATGTTTATAATCAGATTTCTATTCCATCAATCAAATCAGCCTACATATACCTACATGTTGAGTAAAGGTCTCTTCATTTTCACGCCACTTTTCCCGGTTCTTTGCTAGTCTCTTCCACAGTTTACCAGCCGACTGCCTTACTCTGAGCTTACCCGCGGACAGACTGACGGAAAGACATGGCGAAACTATAAGGGTTCCTTGTTGACTACGGAACCCTAAAAACTGTATGCAGGTACTTACAATGTTGAAAAACAAGTATTTTTATATTTAATATAGATTTATTTGTAAAGTTTTATTAGAAAATGTAATGTTTAGAGACGGCTATTTAATTGTGATGTTGATAAATATACCTATATTTCTTTGGTTTCTAACTAGTGATAAAAGATATATTTACTGTATTTTAGTGGTGCTCTTTTATTATTAGCCTTTTTAAGGGCTGTTTTTTATTATTAGTCTGTCTTGCGTAGGGTTTTCTTTATATACATGCAAATGATAACGTTAGGGTGGTAGACCACATATTTGACTGATGATACAAATGACAACTTGTTAGCCTGTGAGGCGCCATAGGTGCAAGCGCAATAATATGTCTAATACCTTTATAATCAAAATCTCGGAAACGGCTCCAACGATTTCGATGAAATTTGCTGTGGGGGTATTCGGGGATGACAAATCGATCTAGCTTGGTCTTATCTCTGGGAAAACGCTTATTATCGAGTTTTAGTCGCCCAGGTACTTCATTGTTATCCTCAAATATGATTCCGGATCACTTAATCATAGGTTAAGTGTCTTTTGCTGTCGCAAGGCCAGGGCAAATATGTCGCGTTATCCACAAGAATGAATTTCTCAAACTGCTTAATGGTTCACTGGCTGGCTGTTATCACACGTTTCATTGAACTTTAGTTTTCTGACACGACATATATATATGTGTGTGTGTGATTCTATATCTATCTAAATAAACCTAATATCTTTAAAGGAGCAATTCATTTATTTCGGGGATACCGGAAATGACTCTAAGGAATTCGATGAAGTTGGTTATGTGATGGTTTATATTATGGGGGCAGGAGCGCGGTCCTAATCCCTAAGAAAACGTGAGTTTTCGAGCTTTAGGCCGCTCAGGACTAAGTACCTATTAACTCACTCCGACTTACTTGTAACTCATTTTATTATTTATTACGAGTAGGTGTACTAACTTGTAATAAATAATAAACATTACTAAAAAGTAAATCGGAGTTTTTACAAATTAATTACCCCATTTTTATTGATATAGGTAATGAATGAGCTTTATCCTGCAGTTTCACTCCCGTGTAAGAATAATAAATTATAGCTCTCCATCCTGTGGGAATTAAAAAACCCTTAGTTTACCTCTATTATCCTCAAGAATTGTGTCTGTCGTAAGTCTGTCATATTTAAAGACCCTTAACGAACGGTTTAGGCAATGCCTTGTCTGTCAGTCAGTCAGACACGTTAACAAATAAAAAAAAATGTTTTTGCGATTTAAAGAAGCACCTACCTAACGAAACATTCATAATTATGCAAAATGTTGCCCCGCGACTTCATCTGCGAAGAATTCGTTTATCGCAATCCCACGAGAACTATGTATACAATTTTCCAGAATGAAAACATATAATCCTCCCTGCCCATGGTCTCAAGCTACCTTCATAGCAAATTGCGCGAAGCGTGGAGAATAAAAATAGACAGAGTTACTTGTGTGTTGTGTATTATGTTAAAGTGTTTGTTACCCTACTACTAAAACAAATGGGGGATTTAAATAAAAACTGTTATAAACCGTGTTTTTCTTGATTTCCGTTAACTTCGATAGCCGGCTCAGTACATTGATAAAACTACCTAGCAATAAATTAAGTTAAATTAAATAAGAGAAACATATTTTTTTTATTGCTATATACCCGTAAATGGAAAACTATACTGGTGGTAGATTTATTTTGACTTTCATAAGTGCTTGTTATAGCCTAAATTGAATGAAGATATTTTGAATTTGACTTTTTTAGACTCCGGAGTATGTTGGGCCAATTGTCAGAATATCCAGGTGTCAAAATGTCAAGAACGTAATGTCCAATTGTTAAAGTGCCCAATTGTCATTATATCCAGTTGCCAAAACAACAAATTCTAATTGTCATAATGCCCAGATATCAAAACAGCCAATTGCTAAAACGTCTACAGTCTGTTCAGTATAGAAATGGACAGAAGGAAAATAGGTTCTTTATAATTCACGCTTTAGGAAGTCATTTAAAAAAATGTTTTTTTTTAGTATTCGGTCTTAACTTAATTCTAATTAATATATCGAAGACTTCAATATTAGTTTCAATTATTCATTAACTAACTGTTGCCCGCGACTTTGTTTACGTAGAATCCGTTTATTGCTATCCCACGGGGACTATGCAATTTTCCGGGATAAAAACTATTCTATGTCCTTCCCCGGGACTTGTACTATCTGTATACAGAATTTCACCTAAATGGGTTCAGCGGTTAAGACGTGAAGTGGTTATCAAACAAACATACAGACTTACAAACTTTCGCAATTATAATTAATATTAGTAAGATTAACTTTGCTATTTTTCATATCATAATTTAAAAACAATAAAAAAATAACTTTTCCTATTTTGTTAAAAACAGAATCGTCTTCCTATGAAATACCTAAAAAGGCAGAGGTAATGAACATTCTGCAAGAAACGAAACGTTTATAATATAAATAAAATCGCCAGTTTGATTCAAAATGTGATGACCTTTAATCATATACGAATAGTTAACTTTTCACAACTAAAGTACTGCACCAAATTTCATGAAATTTGGAATTGAAAAAAAGCTTGAACTTCATAGCAGTAACACGAGTAGAATATTTTTAAACAGGGAAGACCAGATCAGTCCACGAAACGTTATTAAATTATGTATAAATATAAATCGAATTAATATTATGTAGCAAATTATACCAAGTGCCATCCACGAAGACGCGTGATTTTGTCAAAATTAGACATTAATGACATTGTAATAAGAACCACGGCACGCGTTATCGCGAATGAATCTACCTATACATATTAATATTGTGTTATTTCGTAAGTATATTCCGTATTAATTAATCTACTCACAAACCAAACCAAATTTACGACTTCATCGTATTACTTCTTTTATTCATCATCATCATCAGTATTATTACGACTTTACAAAAAATGTTTAGAACCCCTTCTTCTGTGACCTTCTAGAGTCCAATGTTATCCTAAATGGACTATAGTAGCCAGCGTCTAGTCGTCATAATGTCCAGTTATCAAAACACTCAATTGCTAAAACGTCTAGTAGCCATAATGTCCAGTTACTAAAGCACCCATTTGCTAAAACGTTTAGTTGCTATAATGTCCAGTTACCAAAACAACAAATTGCTAAAACATCTAGTTGCCATAATGTCCAGTTACCAAAAAAAGTTAAAAACTCTAATTATCAAAACTTTATAGCTTTGGTACACAGATATCCCAAAAAAGATCAGTAATACAGATGGTTTCCGCTTACCAATCGTAGGCTAATATCTCGCGCTTGATGAGCTGTCATAAAAGGCCTAAATAAAATTAAGTTGTTAACATTTAATAAGAGCACTACTATACTTAAAACCACAGATGACGCATTAATTATCGCACTTTTACAGTAAATTCCACCCCCTTTTTCACCACCTTTAGGGATAATTTCCGTTATAAAAACTATCGTATGTCTTTTCCCAGGACTCAAGCTATCTCCATACCAAATTTAATCTAAATCGGTTCAGCGGTTTATAATATTAACCATGCTCAGTTTATGGATCCGTAGCCGTTACTATACTCGTACTACTAAGAAATGGAATACAGATGAAAATAATACGATGTGAAAAAATGCACCAGCAAAAGAGCATATTTTCATGGCACTTATGTTTTTCAGTAGAATGCTTGTGACATGCGGACATGACACACCACATCTGGACATTATGACTCCTTGGACATACTGACACTTGTACATATCGACTAATGGTCCTTATAACATCTGGACATTATTACTCCTTGGACATACTAACACTTGTGCATATTGACTAATGTCCTTTTTAACATCTAGACATAAGACTCCTTGGACATACTGACACTTGTACATATTGACTAATAGTCGTTATAACATCTGAACATTATGACTTCTTGGACATACCTACTGACAATTGGTCCAACATACTCCGGAGGTGGCTTTAGCGTGTCAATGAGCTAAAAGAATTGCTTTGCTCACCCGCGACCTTTATGATAGCTAAGTTTATGCAAGATATGCGTGTTCAGTTCATTCAGTTACCCCACACTGTAAGAAGACACACAAATCACACAAGCCCATCTATCACCACCACCACCACACTATACTGACGCGTTTCGAACTCAATCAGAGCTCATCTTCAGAGCAACACAACCGTACACCATGCTACCAGATGTTAGACTAACTTATTTTATTTAAAATATGGTTTCTGTCCTATTTTAGGACAATTTCGCCAGTGTTAAAGTAAGCTCTCTTTGGGAGCGACGTTGTACGGTGATTGTAGTTTTTACAACTTGATAGTAAAATACCAGCCCCCTGTACCACAGAAATTACAAGTGCTACAATTCTACAAAATTGTTACGTTTTACTAAGAGAAACTTACAATTTTGTAGCATTGTAGCACTTGTAACTTTTGTGGTACAGGGGGCAGAAACCACCGTGGAGACAGCTTGCGCATTAAAAAATGTCAGACAGGAGAGCAATATAGAATTTTGTGATCACTGTTCACTGTTAAGGTTAATCGCCGCATAAAACACTATCAAAATTATACTTCAACTAGCCAAATAAACCAGAAATACCAAAACTAGAAACTACATCCGCCATGTTCGAATGCTACAAATCGAATCTGTTAGACTAACAAACCACAACATCGTTTTAATTTGTCACTGTAACTCCCTAAGTACTACCCACCTATATTTTTCTCAAACAAAACTACCCACAAGATATTAATGAATTTTAATCGTAATTTTTAGTTCTTTTTTGAACCTTAGTCTCTGTGCCGTATCTTTTACTCATGAAGCCAACCTGAGCACCGTCTGTAATTTGAAGTGTTAATTCGTTAATGTTACGTGTACTCTTAATAAGCCATTATTGCCTGTTAATTATAATTTTCACGTTATCGAAGTCTGAGTCACGAGTGCAGTTAAGTTGAATAATTAACGGACCAGTGACTGTAGCGCCGGAATGAGCAAATTAAACCTTATTTTTCCCAAACATGGCATGAAATATTGACGTTGTGTTACAAGTAATAGGCCGGGAAGTATCGCGCTGCAGGCGCTGCGGCTCGCCTGCTTGCGCGCGGTCACTCTAGCGGCTTGCAAAGAGATTTCATACAAATTTCCTGCCCTCGGCCGGCAATGTGACCGTCTTTTGTTTCAACGCGAGCTGCAGCACGGCGCGAGCTCAACTCGGCGACGAGACTAGCGTCCCACCAGCTTCATTTCCTGTTTTTTTTTTTTATTCATGTCATGTTTGAGAAAAGCACTTTACAATCCTAGGCCGGAACGCGGGGTTGCCGACCTCGCATTCCTATCCGGCAACCCCCTACTTCCCGGCCCCTACATTAATGTACTATTACCTACTCTTTATTTTTTTGTTAGTGTGGACCCAGTTCTGGTAGTTGAATTTATATTCCGTGATTATACGAAATTTGCATAAGAATTTTCAAAATTACGTCGTGTAAAAATAATTATTCGTCATTCAAAAAATAATAATAAATAAATAAATAATTTAATTATAATTACGCAGTAAAACAGTGTGATGGTTTAAATTTAAAACGTTTATTTTTAAAGTTCGCAACTAAAAAGAAGCCATTATGTCCAGATGTTATAAAGACCATTAGTCAATATGTATAAGTGACAGTATGTCCAAGGAGTCATAATGTCCAGATGTTATAAAGACCATTAGTCAATATATACAAGTGTCAGTATGTCCAAGGAGTCATAATGTTCAGATGTTATAAAGACCATTAGTCAATATGTACAAGTGTCAGTATGTCCAAGGAGTCATAATGTCCAGATGTTATAAAGACCATTAGTCAATATGTACAAGTGTCAGTCAGTATGCCCTAGGAGTCATAATGTCTAGATGTTTTTTTCTTTCGTAGACCGAACATTCACTGAGATCGAGAAATAATTTTAATTTAGTACATATTTTAATTTAGTACATATCTTCTTACAGCTTAACTAATTTGGATTAATCTTGGCTAGAAAGTAATGATAATGATTAAATTAAATATCTACTGAACAAATGTCAACTTATAAAACAATACGTTAACAGCGTTCACTTTTACAGCATTTACGTTAACAGCATCATACTCGTATGTAGTGACATAAATGATGATCATAACGCATCAATGACACATCACATCATATGAATAATTCAAAGACGATGGCGTAATAATTTGGGAAGCATTCAACACATAAAATTATGTTCTAATGGATGCTATTAAGGATTATGGTGACGCATGACAGAGCAATTTCGACAAATATTTATCCATTTACTTTTTTTCCGGACAAATTACTGATGTCAAGTTATTTACTGATTTTTCTTCGTTTTTAAACAAACTTTGAAGTAGGGAAGTTTATTTACGAGGAACTAAAAAGGTATGAGCATAATGATGTCATTATGAAGCACTCATTTGATGATGAGAGACGAAAACGATTTTTAAAATCTTTTTTCTTCTGCTCTGTTGTTAACTGTACAATTCAATGCAAATATTATTTATTGAGTACCACAAATTAATACAATGAATTGTCAAAATTTTAAAATCTAACAAGGTAAGCGGCCTCACACGACACATGTAATATTATACATACTACTCCTGTGTGTATTGTGTTGTATGTACACATCAAATAAATAGTCGAGTGTATGTAATTCTTAAAATTGCCAGGGGAAAAAAACATTGAAACATGCCTGTTAGTACAGATCTAGTGAATAACGTTATTCCATCGTATTTGTCGGATAAGTTCGTATTTACATATCTTCTTCTCTCAATTACGTGGCTTCAGTAAACTTTAGTAAGCTAGTTGAGAAAACAAGATACATGCGAAGTTTGCCGACAAAATACGATGGCGAAACATTATTCACTACAACTGTAGATCTTTGTATGCTAACATTACATGACTCAAGCATAATCCATAAAATATATGTTGAAATATTTACAAGGCGCTACACCGCAATTAATTTTGTTAAGTTCAATTTAGTTACCTACTGCGGTACCTAATTAGTAATCTGTGCCCACAGATTACTTAGTACTTACTACGCGTTTGACTGCCGCTATATTCATTTACCACCACCTTGCTTTTTTCGTTCGTTGGTAAACATACCACCCAGCTCACAGTCCGCGGTGTTAGTAGTAGCAGTCATAGAGTATATTTTCGAATGAATATTTGCTACAAGCTTCATTTGGCATTTACTAAACAATTTGTTAATTTATTTGAGTGTTTATTCGGGTAAAATCTAGAAACCGAATTTTAATCAAAGAGCGTAGCCGTGTTTGCATGGAAAAGCGGCCCTTTCACCAAACGTTCACTGTTATTTTTTTTAATAAGAGCCCTCATGACAAGTATTATTTCCTGTAAGTTTCAGCTTTCTATCTTTGTTATTTTCTGAGAACTTGGATAAATGTAGGAAATAAAACTTCAGTATTTTTAGGTAATTGCTAATATAAAGGCCTACAATATATATTTTTTTTCAAAATAATCCAGTTGGTACTTCATACTAGAAAATGGAAAAGTAAAGGATATGGTGTACCCATACAAGATAATTTAGTCGCAAAAGAGATTATGCACATTGCATATGCTTATTAAAAAAAATACATTGAACGTTTGGTGAAAGGGCCGCTTTTCCATGCAAACACGGCTACGCTCTTTCAATACTTGGTCGAAATTTGGGCGATGTAATGAAAATCCCATGATAGGCAATAATAAATAACGCCAGAAAAAACTGAAATCTGCACTATATTTTCTTAGGGTGCTGTCATACACACAACGTTTATTTAAGTTCACGCAATCTACAAACAAAACCTTTTTTAAAAGTTAAGCAGTTTTAAGTGTCTTTTTGTTATTATTATCTTACACACACTGTTATGTATGACTCTCGTTGATATAATAATGAAATTTGGCAAAAATAATGGTCTCACCGAACAAGTAAAGATAAAATCCGAAAATAACAAAATCGAAAGAATTAACTCTGTTTTCACACAAATAATCTGAGATACAGACTTATATTTCGCTATCGCTTAATTTTTCCCTTCGTTGCTCGACATTGGCAGATTTTAAGGATACATTACCTTTGCATTGTTCGTGCTCCTGCATTGTCATGACACTGCATCGCAGTCTGTTGACGGTGAGCTGCACGGTGTCATTGAGGCCATCCTCGCTCGTCGTGTACAACAGGGTCACCTCCAGTTGACCCTTCTTGTTCTCCCTCTGCGAACACGGACATTAAAGGTGTGACTACATTTAGACGTGATTCGAGATAAAATGGAATACTATTAATAGACCATGTACTGGCCATTTTGGGGTCACAAAATACTACGACACACGGCATGAGACTGTTTATATCTCGACTAAAATATAAAATATACTTATGAGCCTTATGTGTTGATAAAACTGTTAGTTTATGCGTAGCAAAGGTAACCTCTGGAACTATATGAGCAAATTTAAAGAATCATTCATATAAAGTTGCACCATTTCAGAAAAACAGGCTACTTTTATCCCGGGAAACGTGCCCGTTGGACGTGGGCAACCACTATGTTAATTCAAAAACTACTTATAGATTGTAGCTCAATAGTTTAGGGAGAGGATTCCATTATTTCAGACATCCACTGTGGCCCAAAGGAAATGATCCCAGCTAGTTGGTACAATTCAGCTACAAACAAGTTAAAACAAAATGTAAAATATATTTCTCGGTAACTCTTTATGTTATAATGTCTGTAAAAAGATGTCAAATAACTAATTTTAGCGGATATATTGTTTTTTTTTACATAAAATTAACCAGCGAGCGATTGATCTCTACCTCAAGTAATCTCAACTGATGAGGCCGAATACGTGGCTAATTTAACAATCACTGGTCCTTGGATAACTAAATTTTTATTCGAAAAACAAACGATAGAAAAGAAGTCAATTTTTTTGTTTCCTTAGCATTCCTTAATTTTCATCACCTCGACTCTTAATTCATATGGAATTCAGACTAACAACCAAGTGTAAATGAATGAGGGCTAATACGCTCGATAGATTAAGTTCCATTTGCAGTACGGAGTACGTAGGAATCCTTAGGAATCTTTTTCATATTTCAAGCCGGTTCAAAGCATTGTAGAGTCGAATACGTATATTTTATTCGTAATAATTTAACAATAAACGAATTTTACACGAGTCTACAAGTACTTAAATAAATAGATGTAAGTTATTAATTAAGTTTGTACATGTATTTAACCATAACAAAGTTGTTTTTGGGACGCACATTTAAATCCATTGTCAGTTTTTAATGACTCTCGCTGTTAATTTCATTTATATTTACTACGGGATGCAGTCTGTCCTCGAACATGACGCTGCTAAGTACAGTCGAACAAGCTGAATTATGTACCAGGGTGGAACTCATGTGCTACGAATGTCATGTTGATATCCCATACTTTTGTCAAGAAAATCATAGTAAAATTGATTATTAAAAGATTCCACCCTGATGTGTTGAAAAATCGGGAACGCGTAATTTTTTTTTCTACGTTTAGCTACGATCAACAATTTGATCGAAGACGTTTAACAAATATTCAGGCCATGTCAATGATGAATGCTCGCATGCTTGTGTTTCTAGAGACATTGAACCCGAATTGCACTAGACCAGGTGTAATCACTTCTTTAGTTATCCTGCAAGTACAAGTTTTACATTAGGCACGTGTTGATTGAGGAAACTCGCGTTAGGATTCTGTAAGTCGTGTCAACAGACGTATGGTGATGTTATGGTGATGTATGGCGCAATTGACCTGTCCGACTTTTTTATGGTTCGTCACTGTTTTCGCGTAAGTTTAGGTAACTTTGATTTAGCATTTGCGCCGTGTCGGTTTTCAAATTAAATTTTCTAGTGGTACTTACAAGTAGTACTTTTCGTACGGAGTATATCGGCCTTTACAGAAATGGGACTACTTCGTGTTCCATACATTTTTATTTTTTAATTAGTAGTAAGTAATTGTCACGACGAGAAATTGGTAGGTACAACAAATCATTGACAAAAAAAATATTCAGATATCCATTTTCGAAATATTAAGCTTCAAGTGTTCCCTCCCCATTGCATGTATTTGACAAGCATTTAACTGTTGCCCCTATGTAGGCTTTGCAAGTTAGCGAGTAATAGTCGATCAAAATGCCACATATTAGACTAATAGAAGATCGTAGCATTGGTTCAAACCCGAGCTCGCTCCTCTGAGTTTTTCGAAATTCGTG
Organism: Choristoneura fumiferana; assembly: GCF_025370935.1. NCBI lineage: Eukaryota > Metazoa > Arthropoda > Insecta > Lepidoptera > Tortricidae > Choristoneura > Choristoneura fumiferana. Next base: position 12,141,220 of record NC_133483.1, on the reverse strand, counting down.
TCCGAAATTAGATTTATTTACGACGAGCTTTATGGTGAACAAAGAAGCTCGATGGTGCGTGTTAAGTTCCCAATCCGCACTGGGCCCGCGTGGGAACTACGGTCCAAGCCCTCTCATTTTAAGAGGAGGCCTATGCCCATTAATGGGACGTATATAGTCTGAGATAATGATGATGAAATTGGGAAACCTATAGCTAATTACAGCTGCAGCGCGTGGCCGACACGCACTTGGCCGGTATTACAATTGTGGAAGTAAAAACAAACCGATTAGCTCTGAGTCACGAATAGTTTCACATAAATAGTTTTATGATTTCTATTATTAAACTATAAGTAACTTCGTGTCTTGTAAAATACCAAGTTAAAACCAACTTTGAAATAATAACTTTAAGTAACGAATATATCGCATCTTAGTTTGTAGGTAAGTAACTAAGTATTCAGGATGGTCGAGGTCAAACCTATTCTATTGTGACGGCTTCGTCTGCACAAGAATCATGAACTATTCGATCATACCCATGCGATGAGTCATACCACACCTACCAATTGAGGAATTTAATTGGCTCTGATATTTATTCAAACGTTCACACACTTAGAACAAACAAACTATTTGATAGTGTCTGCATGTAGCATTGTCGGTATTAAAACTGTACCATCACATACAGAGGTCTGTCGTTAATTGTATCTATCAAGTACCTACAACCAGTTAACGCGACATTCCATAAAGCTGCAAATTAAATAGTGAGGCTGCAAAACAATAAAATGTTTAACATAGTTACTCACTCTAGTGTCCGTCGATGCCAGGCCGCTAGCTATCGCGTTAATTGGTCTCCAAATGTCTGGGGTTCCTATTAAACCATTCTTCAAATCGTTCTGAAATAACTTGGAATCGAAATTCCATGTGGCCGCACCGACTGTTCTTCGCTTTTCTATAATAGATTTTTGAGCAATCGCTTCGGATTTAGTCGATTTAAAACTGCTAAAAGTCTTTTCTAAAAACCCAGATTTAGCTTTAGGTTCTTCTTGATCGCCAACTTTTGGGTTTTTCTTATTATCTAACGTTTTTACACTTTTTCGTCTGTCTGATTCTTGTTTGGGTGCCTCTAATAACGCGTATATCGTTAATGACAAAAAATGGCCGGCGACTTGGCTTTGAAGGTCAGGCTTCTGCGTTGATCTTTTTGCATTTGCATCCTTCTGTTTTAACTGAAACTTGAAGTCTTCGTTCCAAACTGGCCAGGAGCTTTCTTGCAAAGTGGTTTCAAATTTACTCTCGCCTGGAAACACTTTGACCTGGAAAATAATTAAACATTTAACGAACGTGGAATAGCGAAGGAAATTATCACCAGATTAAAAAGGTCAAACGTCCGCATTCAGGACTGTAGCCTATCCTTTTTGATGACGGAACCTCAATAAACGTTTGCATTTATATTCAATAGAAATAAAAGGGATTCGCACACAGCTCTGCATCCAGGGACAGAAATCTTTTCATTCGGGTCGCATTTAATACAAGCCGCTCCCCGGAAACTAATGCATACAAATTTGTTTCCCAAATGTTTTTCCTGCTCTTGAAATTTATGCTCAATTTGAAGATTTGCTTTGCTTTTTAGACTATAAACCCCACCACTTTACACACTACTAGAAAATTAATTATAGTTTTATATTGATTATTTACGAAGGAATAATTTAAAAAGACTAGTTTTAAAAAAATATATAATTTTTGTATCATATCATTAAGGGGGTCAGAGAGAGCAGAGTATGTTCCATATACGCATTACGACTGAAAAACAAAACTGGACATGTACGAATCGAACTCACGTGGAGAGGGTTCCAAATGCTAAATACTTTATTAATTGTTTTTTTAACTATACCTACCCCCATATTTAAATCACGGATGCCCTTCGCATTGTCTAAAATTTTATGTCCCTAAATTTTTTGGTCGAAAATGCTTGGTATAATATTGAATGGCGTACCTACATATTTTTTATCCTAAAGCACTTTTAATCTAAAATTGTATGGTCTAAAATTTAATTACTAAAAGGCTAAATCCATAATATTGCTAGGTCTAATTGTTATTTAGTCTAATATTCAATGCCCTAAAATTTTGAAGATAAAAGAATGAATGTTTGATACTTGGATTGGATAGGCGGAAATGTAAAGGGGGAAGGGGGGTGGAGCCCCCGTAGTATAAAATACCCAGTTAACATGATTGCTCAACACTCAACTAATCTATAGGTTAGGTTAGGTAAGTATTGTGTCAAAGCGCGAAGCGCCGAAACTAGGTGAAGTTCACTTCCGCTTATGAATATTTGTTTTCCTGACACAAAATAAAGGAGCGGCCATACCGCTGCTTAAAAAACAGTGACGGTACGGAATCGCAGTGAAGCATCGTATTCGCACCGTTTTTTGCATGCTTTCGACACCGCTGCTTAAAATACGAAAACGTCAGGACTTTCCCGCATGCTCTCTACCAAAAATCGTGACGTTTACGGGACATCACTGCGATTCCGTACCGTCTGCGTATTTTAAGCAGCGGTGTGGAGCGCATGCGATAAAAACGGTGCGAATACGATGCGTCACTGCGAGTCCATACCGTCACCGTTTTTTAAGCAGCGGTGTGGCCGCTCCTTTATAGGTAACAATACTCAGAATAACAACGTTATACCTATAATACATTCGACAAAATAATGGTATTCCACACAAATTTTAGATGTACTTAACAATTTTTCGACCAAACGATATTATGAAAATCAATTTCGACCAAACAATTGTTGACATTTCAATCATTCGACGAAACGTTGTTATGCAAAACAAATATGTTAGGAAAATAAAATGCAATACAAATTTCGACCTGTCGAGATAGACCCTTAAATCGCACATTTTATTATAGGTTTTTCTGTAATCTAAATGTTTAGAACTGATTTTTTTAATAATTTACGTTTTATAGTTTCCGAATTAGTTAGTGGTTAAGAACTCTATTATCATCTATAAACTGATCTTTTTAGTGTTCCGTACCGCGTACCCAAAGGGTAAAATCGGACGGAAAGGGTAAAATCTGTCTGTCTGTCACCAGGCTGCATCGCATGAACCGTGATATCTACAGTTGAAATTTTCACAGATGATGTAGGTATTTCTGTTACTGCTATAACAACAAATACTTAAAACAGAATAAAATAAATATTTAAGTGGGGCTCCCATACAACAAATGTGTTTTTTTTTGCCATTTTTTGTTCGGCATTAATAACGGCAACAGGTAGATGCTTGGGGTACTCACAGAATATTATATTCACTTCAAAAATAAATAATTAAATTAAAATACAATAAATTAAGGGAGCTTTCATAAAACAAACGCGACTTTTTTGCCGTTTTTTTTCTCGATCTTAATAACGACGATGAATCGGAAACCGCGAAGTGGGTCAAATTCAACTTGCAAGATTTGGTTACAGACAGACACCGGGACAGGTGAAACTGAAAAAAAGGTTATAATATAGTGTCTAACTAATGTTGTATAGATAAATGGTACGGAACCCTTCGTGCGCGAGTCCGCCTCGCACTTGGCCGGTTTTAATTAATTTGAAACTAATACCTTATTCCAGATACATATATTCCCTTCCCATGTACATAATATATATTTTATAGTTTTACATATTTCTAATTATATTTAGGTTAGGAGTTAAACGTTTATATTTTAAGAAAGATGTTATCGTTCGTCGACTTAGGTTATCAGTGTTCTCGTAGTAAGTGTATCGACCTGCACCCGGAAATTATTCAATGCATAGTAGGTATCTAATACTGAAATAATTTATACTCTGAGTAGGTAGTAATTACTAAATTATTTACTGTTAATTTTAGAGCTGTGTAAATGCGTAATGTTTCGATATAAAAATACAATAAGTTTGTTTCTGAATTTTGAATGTTTTTAACTGAATTCAAATAAAGAGGATTAGTTGGATCTGTATCTTTTTCGCCAATAAGCAACAACGTCGTTTTTCCAGCAAATAAAACTTACTTATTATAATAGATACCTACGTAGTTTACATCTGTTTAGTAAAATTACCTCAGTATATTTATACTTTATTTTATATCGAAAACGAGTCTTGTCGAGTTCAGGTTGCCCAGGGACTGATTGAATCGCTTATTTATATACTACATGGTAAAGATTTTTTTGTATTCTAATTAAATAAAAAACTAAATTACTTTGCCTATATTTTTTTTAGAAAATAAAAATGAATACCATATTTATATCACGATTACTATGTTAAAAATAAGTTATTTACTTAATTAATCTTAATTACGCTGAGCGAGCGCACCTATAGTTAATATTCAAAATACATATTTTTTTACAATCATCATCCCAGCCTATATATATACGTCCCACTGCTGGGCACAGGCCTCCTCTCTGAACAAGAGGGCTTGGGCCATAGTTCCCACGCAGGCCCAGTGCGGATTGGAAACTTCACACACACCATTGAATTGCTTCGCAGATTTGTGCAGGTTTCCTCACGATGTTTTCCTTCACCGCAAAGCTCGTGGTAAATTTCAAATGTAATTCCGACATGAATTTCGAAAAACTCAGAGGTGCGAGCCGGGGTTTGAACCCACGACCCTCAGCTTGAGAGGCGATAGGTCAAACCACTATGCCACCACGGCTTCTTTTACAAGTATTTTTTTACAAGTTAACATTTATTACCATGATTGTAAAAGCTTTCACTACCTATAGCTTTTATCATTATGTCAATTCGTACGGCATCTTAAAAAAATAACAGTTAATATTACATGCATAAATAAATATTATTACTACAGGGTGATAAATCCAAATGGGTCGGTAGAGTAGGGAGAAATCAGAAACTAAGCGAGATGTTCTTAGGAACCATGGCTTCGATTTTAGATTTCATACATTACCTATTCATACATACATACCTACACACATTGCAAGGTAAATAAAAGCTTGTAAAATGTGTTTCTTTTCACTTATGATTCACACAATCAACTATAACAACGAAAAATTGTGAAGAATTTATAAACATAGTTTACAAAGATTTTCACCAGGTTCGATTCTTGGTTGTGTATGGGAGTTAAATAAAATAAAAAAGCCATCTTTATTAAATCTAAAATCGAAACCATGGTTCTTAAGAACAGATTTCGCTATCTCTCATAGTTTCTGATTTCTGGCTACTGGACCCATTTGGATTTATCATTCTGTATATTAGTTTGATTATTTCTGTTAGAGTTAAGTTGTTAAGTAACGTGAACTATCGAAAGTGAGCATCAATGTCGATAGCATAACGGTCTTACAATTGCTTCTGATAACAACTGATAACATTTCATAGCTATAGGCCATAGATAACTTTTGTGATAAGCAATCAGCCAAAATGACGTTATGTGCAAACATGCATGAATCCTAAATATTGCGCCTTAATAGTAACGTATATTTTTATAAGCTTATACAGACAGGAAAAAATCAAAGTCAATGTTTTTTGAAAACATATTAAGCTGAATTAATAACAGAATACGGATTGAAAAAAAAGTAAAGCCGACTCCAAAAAAAAATAAGTAACAAAAAATGGAACCGACTACAAAACCCTTGAAAATATTTTTCTAGCACTAGGTACCTACTAGCTCGAAGTCGGTGCCTCAGGACGAGCCAGCAGGAATCGAACAATAGTCATCTACCTCACCTACATACCATGGGTTTCAATCTATCCTGCTGCGTCGTGCTGAGACACCGACTTCGAGCTAGTAGGTACCTAGTGCTAGAAAAATATTTTCAAGGGTTTTGTAGTCGGTTCCATGTTTTGTTATTTTTTATTTTTTTGGAGTCGGTTTTACTTTTTTGTTTAAAAAAATCTTTACTTATTTCTAACTTTTTAGTTATTCGTAGCCAATGTACATCTCACAACGTTGCCATGAAGCTCAAACACGGCTTAGTTACGTTGTTTTATAACAGAGTTCCGTTGCCTACCTTCCGGCTTCAGCATCAGATCAGTTCGAAAGAATCATCAACTTAAAGCTCCTTCTTAGTCGCTTATCTAGGTATAATGATCGTTTATAGACGAGCGATCATTACTCGGTCCACAAATGGCTGAGTAATCGGCGAACATGCTTAAAAAAAATACAAACATTGGAACATAGAACCTCCTCCTTTTTTGAAGTCGGTTAAAAAGATCGTACCTACCTATTGCATCGTAGAAACTTCAAGCCCTCATGAAATACAATTGAAGAACTAAAATTTACAGTAAAGTAAAAGAATGAAAGAAATCTAATTGATTGCGACTTTTAGTTCTGATTTGAACTTTTTAGGGAATTGTTACTTTTTACGAACATTGGAATGAAACAAATTTAATTTTCTCTTCCCGTAATCACAAGTGCCAAAACAGTTCAAAACTTCAGAAACTTCCCAAATATTAAGCCATTCTGATAGGCTTACCCATTATCCACTCTTACTTACTGAGTTTGGTTTAAAATTGCAATTTAATATTAATTCATACGAACGGGAATCGTTGTAAAAAGGCCGACGAACAATGCGTTAAAATCGAGTAATCGCTGTTGCGAGTATTTATACCTAGGTATCGTGTAGACGAGAATCATCTAAGCGTTTAAGTAATTGACGTTGAATTACAATGAGAATCTAATTATCAAGTAGGACTATAGGGGCATCGTGAGGGTCGGGGCCACAGTAGCGTCTATTAATTCAATGATCTCAATATTCTCAATGTAATTCAATGAACATTCGTTAAACACGGTCGGTGAACGCTAAAAATATCTTCCAGCGTTCATGAGCTATGATTAGAAAAGGTTTGTTTAAAATTTATGAATACTGATTATGCGAGGTCGTAATTCGTGACGACGGTAATTAGATACGATACCTACCTACGTGCTGTAATTTGGAAATGTTTAACTCTAGATACTTATACTATTACTTATTCTGTGCCTTAGAGAACTCACTTGTTTTTAGTATTAGGCAATAGGTATATATGTATAACGAGAAAATAGTAACAAAGCATTTGTTTTTCTTTTTAGGGTTCCGTACCTACAGTACTGTTCCTTTTTCTCAGGAACGCGTGGAGGTATCAAGCTGAAATTCATATCAAATACTCAGGTCTACTGTCCCTTGTAGCTGTGAAAAAATCAAACTTTTAAGCCAACGCAATCAAAAGATACAGTGGTTTATGCTGCAAATTATCGACACTCGCAAGGGAATCAAAACCTACAGGGTACTTCGTGTGAACTCAGAATCTTGAAATGTGGTACGAAGCAACGTCTTATAGCACATTTAAAGGAAAAATTTCGAAAAGCATAAACTTTTAGTAACATCATACTTACCTATAATAAAAATATTTGTACGGAACCCTCGGGGCGCGACTCCGGGGGTCCAACTCGCACTTGGCCGTTTTTTATATATGTGATGAATTGACGAGCTTACGAATTACGTTTTGTAGTGTTGTTTTTTAAATGTAAATGGTTAGGTAGATACCAAGCAGGATACCATGTAGAGCCCCTTATTTTAACCATTGGTTTTTTTTTATTAAAGAAACAAAAGTGATAGGCGTACATAGCGAAACTTTAGCAACTCATTTAATTTAGATAGCTAGTTAAAATACACATTATAAAAATTCTACTAAGTATACTCATCCCACTACTGAGTGGTCATGCTCTGCAAGACAAAAGATACAGACCGCCTCATCTCCAGATGCGAGTCATAATAAGATATACCAATAGCATATTTTAGCGGTACCTATAGGTAAGGGTTAATCAGACACGGTATACGAAAACAAATAAATAAACGGACGTGGAACAAAATATGGGTGTACAAATGCGTAAGTATGTATGTAGCATGAGGCACATTGTTTTACATTTGAATTACATCACCCGTTTTTTTACAAACAAAGAGCGTAAATAGTTTTCATAGTTATCAAACTATCATACGGGTAGGTTCCTTACAAACCTAACTACATAACCATAGGTACCTTACTTCTGTATACGTACTAAATGAAATTACTTACAGGTAGAGGAACTTTGGATCCGATGTTAGTCTAGGTAGATACCTACCATACAGTACTCTAAACCTATACTAGGCATGTAAGTCTACTTAAGTGCACTAGTACAAGTTTACGATGCAATTGCTTACCTGGCTCTGTGCAGAGTTGGTGCTTACATAACATACCTACCGCAGTTGCAGTTAGAAATTAGCTCCAGTTGACATTTAGATAAGTAGATCTAAACTACCTTAGTTCTGCATCTTCGTGAAACAACTTCACACTTGGGACAACTTTACTGCAAGCTGCAGTTAGAGTAACTTCTCACTAGATAGAGTACCTAACCTACGTAAACTAGACAAGACTAAGTGTTGCGAGTGCTGACATCTTTGTGAACACCCTTCTACCTACATATTAGTTTTGTTTGTAACTAGATAGGTATGGAACCAAATCTTCCAACTCGATTTTTGTTTACTTGCGATGGTCCGATTAACTTGAAACTTGTATAAGTATTTTATAGATCTCTGATAAAAATGTGATAGATAATCAAGCACGATCGAGAAAAACTGTATTTTTTTTAATAATGGCTTCGTAATAAATACCTAAGTGAAAATGTGCAAATTATAGGTATTGAACCATATAGGGTGCTAAAAAATTCAAGGTCAAGATTACATACATCTGTTGGTGCTATTTTGCCTAATCATACTAAGGTGAGTGGACTATAATATTATTTTTAAATTACCTACAAAACATTCAGCGACCCATCCGTCGAGTTTTTTGTGTGAGTATTTTTGTGACGGTCTCTACTTCCCTCAAGATACCGATTGTCGTTTGTGTACAGGTAGTTTAATGAATCAAAACAATGGGTGGAAGTTACCTTAACGAGGTATCCATGTGCGCGACTCAATCCAAACAAGGACGGGAGGTGTCGGGCTCCGATAACGGTCACGTACAAGTTCTTAGAGACAGGGTGGAGGGACAACTTAAACCCTATCTCCGGTTCCAGACTCCCACTTCCAGCCAGCTGGCTATCCCTATTCGTATTCAAAATGTTCTTCAGTTTATTTAAAGAAAACGCCATAATAAACAATCCACTTCACACTGTTCGCAAATCACACTCGCAAAAACCGGTTTAAAATATTTATATCACGATAAATAATTTACCTAATCTCTTTTCTTTTTTTGAGACTAACGTTTGCTTAATCATACTTCGCCACCCTGCTGTTCTGCTATTTAATTAACACGGTTATTTTATTTAACACTCACGTACGACACCGTTAAAGCGACCGTGTAACGATTCACTTGTTCATTCAATTGAAACTCATGTAGATAAATGAGCATCTAGTTGTCACTTCCCACTATCAAAACATACTAGCCGTGAACATTTTAAGCGCAGTGTGCAAGTACTGTAACGTACGGATCTCTCTTTCTTACCTATTCATGAAACACGCTTCACTACCGCCATATAGTTAACGTGTAGACATCTCGCTTTTGGTGGGACTATACGCCATATGGCATTAAACGTAAACACAGCGCCACCTAGTGGAAAATATTTCTAATTCTTACAACCACGGGTAGATGGCGGGACTTAATCGATAACATGGAATTCTCTGGTGCTACCCTAATGACTTTGATTACATAAATGTTATCTTACCAAACACTCCAAACAGGCCATTAGTACAGAATTTTTCTACATTTTTTTTTATTTTAACCAACGCTCACGATAACCTCAAGTCTTGATTAATACTTTAACGGAGCTAAATTCTTCAGTTCTACTGACTTTGGGCTAGGACTGCCTACGGCTTAAATATTAGTTTTCTTTACATACCTACCTACATATTACCTACACTACTTAGGATTCATTACATTTAAGATACTTATCTACAAATCCAATATCGATAATGTCATAGATCCAATAACCATAACTAAGAATAATATCCTATAACCTTAATCACGTAGCTGTACAATATCGCCCCATAGAACATTAAACTACCTACGAATTGTTTATTCATAATTGTTCGCTTCCGGCCTCTCATAAAGTTGTTAGGGCTCCCTTTATCTGTCATCTCCCAGGATAACAAATTTGTGCCTCTGGGAGAGGACAGGCTAATGGAAAAGATAATAGGTACGTTTGAATAGAAGCTAGATTTAGTATATCGCCTTCATTTAATGTTAGGTATTGATTGAAAAATATTAATAGGGGAGACCGGGGCTTTAATTAACCTGGAATATAATCCTCGTCACAGTGCTGTACAGGTTGAGACTCCGTTAGTCCCGCTTAGTGCGCCATGGGAGTGAGTTGTATGAGATGTGCCTAGGTATATTGTACGATTTGTACGTAACGAACTATTTTCACTTTAAATTAATTTTTTTCTTTACGTGTGGAATATTTGGTTTTGCTGTAATATTTTTTGGTTCGTAGTAGCTCGTTTCATTCTCAATACTGCTACATAGCCTTATTACGTTAATGTAAAATATTTCTTAATTAAAAAAAAATCCAAAAGTATCCATCCATGGGGCTACCTATTAATTCTTAACCTACATTTAGTTTTGGTATTTAAATAATGTAAAAATATTTGTTGATTCTTGTTATTCCATAGAGATGTACTCTAGGGGCTTTTAGTTCTTTATTTTTTTTTATTAACCTTTTATGTCCCACTGTTGGGAAAAGGCCTGTCCTCCTATGCCAGTGACACGCATGTCGTGTCAAAATAATTCGTACCTCCTAAAGGTTGGCATAGCGTAAGGGCTTGGCGGAACGTTGCCGAAGCCGAATGCGATCCACTAAGCTCTTACGCTAGGCATATCGCATACCCCACAGCAGTCACAAATACGTGGCACTGGTAGGAGTAAGAACTAAAAAGTCACAGACATTGTATCACTGTGGCGGAACGTGTTAACAGTTTCATACATCGCATCTGGGCCATCATACTGGGTTAGCAGTTACCTCGAAGTTAAAAATTAACTCTAGTCCGGGCAAAACAGTAGAAAATACTTGAGAACTTTTTTTTCAGCAATGTAAAGAAGAGAAAAAGCTATGTAGTTGAGTTCTTTTATTAAACAAAAAAAAACATTTTCAAACATTCTATGACAAAAATGTGGCATTTAAAGGGCCTTTGGTTCGCCTTTGTACGTAATTAATTATTGTATTTCAACGTTTGTAAATTGTGTTTCGCAATTTACGTACAATAAAGAGTTTACATAGGTACAGTCAACGTCATAAATAAGTGATCACTTTTGTACCTTGTTCCTTCCAGTCGTTACATGATTTCGTGTGGCTTTTCAAACACCACGTTAAAGTGACAAGGTACAAAAGAGATCACTTATTTATGACGTAAACTGTACACACAGTTATGAAGAAAGTGGCGCCCTCCTTCAATTCCTACTGTTATTTATGTATTTTCCAGCTATATATAACTCTTAGATATTTTTCAATACGCTTACTCCTCTACTCTTGAAAATCTAATATATAAAATGTGTTTGTGACCAAACTCCTCCGAAACGGCTTGACCAATTTTTATGTTTTTTTTTGTGTATATTATTATTATTGTTATATAAAAAATTAAATCTCAACATTGTTGTACATCAACAAATCAACTAATGGGATGGTAGGGGATTATGAAGACGATATTTATAACAACTCATTTTATTATTAAAAAATCACAATTCAAATTACACGATCTCTGTACATAAATAGCGATCAGTATAAAACGCTTAGCTTTAGCTTCGTCCAGGATAAAATCATAAATCTAATTATATGTACGTAGACCTTCAAATACATTATTTTCCTCGGTAAAAAACAGAATTTCATGACAGTATTTAAGTAAAAATACATAATTCGATGTGTCTTTTTCATCAGAAAACTGTCGAATTATACTAAAGTAAATGTACATTTTGTATCTAATCTATCTAAACCAGCAACACCAGCAGCAGCAGCCTTTAAACGAGCAATTCTTGTATATATATAATTTCATGGATCTCGGAAACGGCTCAAACGATTTTGATGAAATTTGGTGAGTAGGGGTTTTCGGGGATGAAAGATCGATCTAGCTTGGTCTTATCTCTGAGAAAACGCTTGTTATCGAGTTATAGCCCGAGCAAAGCTCGTTCGCCCAGATACTTTTTATATTAAACCTCACTTTACAAAATTTTATATCATTCAATTGCCCAGTTTACAGAAAACTTCTTCTTCATTTAACTATATTAAACTTTATTGCACAATAAAAAAAGATACAAAGCGAGGGCTTACGAGTACTTAACGGCAATAGATTAGGCATTCTGAGCCAGTCTGCCATCGAGCAAAACATCGTGGTGCAAAACTTACAAGCTGACTCTACAACATGTAGAGGTCTCTACACATTACACCGTATCATGCCATGTTGGTTATGAAACGTGCTAGTGGGCATAGTCTCATACTTATACTTTTCAATACAAATAATATATTTTTGCCTCGCACGTTGATATAACGGTCATGGTATGATACGGTGTAGTGTAATGTGTAGAGACCTTAAACGCAATTATTTAATAGTTATTTATGAAACTGTATCGTAATAGGGGTCCTTAAAGCAAGAGTGTAGTTTTAATGCCTAATTAGGGCAGAAGTACCGTTTGTGGCCACTGTACCGTTTTGGCCATTTATTGTTTAAATAAACATTTGAAATAAATTTATAGTAATAAAACATTATAAGCTTTATTCGTTTCAGTATAAACTTTTGAAAACTCAGTAAACATATTGTTTTAATACTATAACTTTTTATATATTACTTCAAATGTCTGCTGGCCAAAAACGGTGCCTCTACCCTACATACAGTTGCAAACAATATTTTATCTACATCCATGTATTAAATCCTCTATCATGTGTTCAAGAACCATTGACAATGACCTGCATTAACGAGAACTAGGTAGGTATGTCTGCCCCACGAGCTGCGCCCGCGACGACCTGCTGCTGCTCGTGCGCGCGACGCGACGCGCCCCGGTGCTGTAATGTTGTATGAAATCTCATCACGATACAGATATCTGATTGTAATGACCATTACGATACAGCCGTGTTCATAATAGAATCCAATGTCGTAATGCTGGTCATTATCTATGGTCTTTGTATTCATAATGGAGGATTTACTATATGGGTGTAGATAAAATATGTTAACTGGCCAATCCATCGCCTAGCACAAGTGACTGCGACTCGCTATTCCGCGTACCTACCGCTTTTTAACTACCCAGTAGGAAAGAATACAAACAAGCGACAAATCACGATTTGTGCTGTCTGTCAAAGTTACCAGGATGTTCCGAGAATCCCATAAATAATAAATTAATTGGACTTGGACAGTAGTTTACCGATGACACCGACAATGGAATCGTAATAGTGGACTATAATTGAGATGACAAGGACGAGCATGGCGAAACAAATGCCTGTGATGTACATAAACTGGCTGGCCTCCTGTGGTGTCGCCAGCATTTCTTCGCTGCTACTGTCGCGGTCCAATGCGTCGAACTCTGACGTATCTGGAAATTAAAAAATTTTGTTTAAACTCTACATCATAATTTCATTTTGAACACTTTTCGACTAATAGAAGTGGACGAAATTCGACTTGCAACATTTGACCTGTCGCTGATCTAAATCAGATTTCCGCTGTTTTCCAATGCTATCTTTTAGACTGCGTTTGCACCGAAGATGTGCGAGGAATGTGTTTTTGGATGAACCAATAGAAACGCTTCATTTACCTATCCTCGCACAGTACATCTCTGGTGGAAACACCCGAGCGGAGCGAGGCTAGGCAAATAGAAGAAAGAAAGAAAATATTTTTTTCTACCAACTCTCTGCTCTAGAGCAGAAAAAATGTATGAAAATACTTTATTGCATTGTTTTACATTTTTTTTTAATTGCACCACCAAAGAGGTAACACAAGTTTTTTTTGCTATAAAATTAGCCTGCATAGTGTAAAAAAATCTAGCGTTAGGTTGCTCAATCTGACGGTCTTATGAAATTTGACAGCTTGCGTACAAAAAAATGTTGCTACCAATCCTACCAAAAACAGTAAGTAGCCGTATATTTAAAAAAAACTTTATGTGTTTTTTTGGCCAACCTGGCGCCCATCCGAAATTTGGCAGATCGCGGGTAAAAATATCTGCTACTGGCTACTAATTCTGCCAAAAAAAAGTAAGAAATTTAAAAAAAATTGTCGGGAACCTTGCGAGTTTCATTTTTTGAGAGTGCAAATGTAAACAAAAATGGAGTCATCGAGTGCTAGTGACATTTCTTTCCTATTAATTGTTTAGCATGAGTTTTTGTTTCGTCTACTATTCCAGTAATAGTTGAAAGAAAAGCAGATTATGCACCTCGCATTAAGTAATTTATATTGCCCTCGTGCTTTTTAAAGCCCTCGCTAACTCTAATAAATAACTTTCTGCTTGGTGCAACAATCTACTATATTTAACGCCATAAAATCATCACAATTAACATAACAATAGAATTAGAACAAAGACAAGACATACATGACGCTAAATAGGTCCCCACTCATAAATGAAGCGTTTCTTTTGGTTCATGAAAAACACATTCCTCGCACATCTCTGGTGCAAACGGAGGAGCCTAGGTATATCCAAATACTAGGTACAAAGTACTAAGTACACAAGCAAATACTACAAGTTCAATATCTTATCCGTTACTTCTGCCGCTGAGTAGCAGACTAGCAGTGCCTACGCTGTTGTGTACCAGTGTAAAGGGTAAGATATCCGGGGAAAACTACTGGCACATGAGTTGCTCCATCTTAGTATTAAATTAAACCTTTTGAACGGCACAGTCTCGGCAACACATGACAGCTTTAAATCGTGCCATGGGCGCCACGAAATTGTTGTGTGTTGCCGACTGTGGCGTTCAAAAAGTTAAAGTTGGCAAAGCATTAGCATTCAGGTATAGACTAAACACATTAAACATGATAATATCTTTGTGAGATTACGAATAAAGATATTCTTTGTATTGAAAAGTATGAGAATATGCCTATGGCTTTCCTAACCAACAGTCGCCGTCGCGTGTCATGTATCCGCTTGACATTCCGTTCCTGACGCGTTCCTATAACGGTCATGGCATAATACTATGTAGTGGGTAAAGGCCTTAAGTAGTTAGTCCGTATTCCTTCCTTTTATTTTTCAAAATGTGTTTTTTTAAACATTTAAATACGTTCCTTTTATAATATTCCTACGAGTAAATCCATAATAAAAAATCACTTAGCTTACGCAGTTTATGACAGTTCTCAAGTTTAATAATATTGTGTCATTAAACTGGTCCACAATAAAATGGCCATCCGCGCCTTTAGTACTGGTGTAATGACAAGGCCGATATAAATATGCAGGGGTCATGATTTTTTTATGATCTTTATAATAATAACGACTCTTTGAACTCATTACTCTTAAAATTCCTCGGGAATATTTCAGCAAGTGGTTGGTTTACTTTGACTGAATATCCTTGTAAATATGTATTTTACAGAACCTTTTAGCTGTAGTTATCAAATGTTTCCATAAATTGATCGAAGTAGATTGCACCGCGTTAGAAGCGTGACATTTTGATTCAAAAACATTTAAAGGGGTGATCCAAGTAATTCAGCCATCTGTTGAATGAAATTTTCCTGAGTAATTTTAAGACACCTTGAATATTTTGTACATGGCGACCGAGCTACGCTTTGCGTTTTTCGAGGATGCGGCGCAAAAGATATAACAATATTTGTTATAATGCTACATTTGATATAATTTGGTTTGCCCAAGAAGTAAACTTTACAGGATTATTATTAAGTCTTGCTGATATGCATTCGTCAGCATAGGTCAGGTTTATTTTACATAACAATCATAGAAGCTTAGATACTTCTCGAGTAAATCGAATTATTTCAAATGTAGTATTATTCCAATATTACAGTTATATCAAATGTTGTTATATCTATCACTCGTTTTCAGAAGTAGTTGAGCTATACAAGCAAAATATAGCTTTTATCGAGATACTTCGGCTATTTCGCAATATTTATCGCCACAAAATAAAATTAATTTTACCAGCAGGAGTCTCCAAATCGCAGACTACTTCGGCCTCTGTGATCTGCAGATCGAGTAACTCTCTTACGGAGAGCAACGCTTCTGCGGGCGCTTCCCCGGGGAATAAATAATCGCAGAGGTACAACGAGCCCACTGGCACTAGGACACGGCGGGGTGGCTCATTGAAACATACTTTTTCTGAAAAAAAAAAGATAGTCTTTGATCGTCACCATCGACAGCCGGAAGACGTCCACTGTTGAACAAAGACCTCTTTAGAGCACCACAATGACAACAAATTGCCACCTGCGATCGGTTATCCACAACTCTCGCGTGACGTTAATCTACCACTAATCACTACCTAGTGGGAGGTCCGTCAACGCTGCGTCTTTCGGATCCTTGTCGCCACTCGAGAACTTTTCTCCCCCAATGTTGATTGTATTTGAATCACTCAGATTCGAACCATTTTAGTTTCCGTGAAACGTAACCACCGCGTGGCAACATGCAAGTCTAGTTTAGGAAAACGCGACTTAGATACTGAACCGATTCAACCATATCAAATCAATCACAATTAGTCCCAGTTCCATTTTAAAGTTTAGTCAAGTATGTCTTCGATCACTGCTAGCCAATACATCAAAGTTAATTATAATTAACTACATATAGCAGCAAAAAATTAGTAATTAAAGGCTGTTAACCCACAGCTGTATTAACTAAACTAGTTTTTACCCGCGTTTTCGCTCATGTTAACCATCAGATGTGGCATTTGAACTAAAATTTTGAGATTTCGCGAAAATTCCCGTAAATATTCCCAAAGGTTAGATTGTTATCTTTATTAATGTTGCATAAAAACACTTGTGTCAAATCTCATGTTTCTAAACTAATAGATTGAGATTTCAGTATTTTATTCCGATCCCGCGGGAATATCGGAATGAAAAGAAGTATATGTGTTATTAAAGACCCAGGTGTAGACACACCTCAAGATTAACTTTGGTGTAAGTTTTTTTACGCACATTCGCAAGATAAGCAAAACATAGATTTTTTATCATACCTTCTGGTAGTAGGTTGTCATCAATCAAAGCATCACAGTGCATGGTAAAGCGAGAGGCTAGTGACCGTACTATGTCCTGTTTCACGGCCGTTATAGCCTCACTGACCGTTGCTTTCGGGTACATGAACACACTGGATGATACAACACCACTGAAGTGTATGCTACCGTCACACTCGAGGTATTCAACTGTCTCCGGTAAGGAATTTTCCTAAAAATATGTTAAAATTTAAAAAATGAAACCGAGATACAAAATTAAAGACGAAGAAAGACATACACATCTATCAAGATATTGAATTCAACTTTTGCAATTTTGAGTCACATTTGTAGGAATGAAGATCTGTGCCACACGGATCTAGTAGAGACAACAGCTCTGGACATATTTTCCAGCACATCCAGAATTAAAATTGCTTTCAAAACATTTTTCTGTCAAATGGTATAAGATAAGGGTAGAAAGGGATGGTGAATGCATTATGAAAGAAAGAAAGAAAGATTTATTTGGTTCATTCAGTACCACCACCATACAGAATAAGACTAATATACTAAAACTAACAATAAAAACTAAAACAAACTAACTTATTATGCAAGTGCCAGTGTTTGAACATCACAACTGGTTTTGTATATAAATAGGATAAATCCAATATAGTAAATTAAAATAATATAGTTATACTTACAAATGGCACAAATAAAGACACTTGCATAGATTTTAGAACATCTTGCTGTGTTGGTTTAACATTTGTTTTTGGCTTTTTCTTCTTGTTTAAGTTTTCTAAAGCTTCTGAACCATTCTTCAGTTCTCCATCTATGAACATTACGCTTGTTTCAATTGTCTTATGGGCTGATTCCAATATTTGCTGAAAACATAAAAACTTGCTCTAAAAAGTTTCCTCTAAACTCACATGTATAGTCACCAGCACCAATATCTAACACAAAAAAGTGTGCATAATTATCTGACACAACTCTATTTCTAGGGCCGGTAGGTAGTGTGAGATATTTTTTCACACTCCTCTGTGGCAAATATTAAGGCTGATGACTGAACTTAACACTTCAACATATGTTTAAGGATGACTAAGTTTTTGTAACATGGGGAGCGAAATGTTATAATTTTGAATGTTGGCATCAAACTTATACAAAATATTACCAGACTTTTTACATATAATATCATAATATTATGGGTTTGAAGCAAAAGATTGTTCTTAAAATATGTGTTTGATAATCTATACTAATAATATGAAGAGGAAAGATTTGATTGTTTGTTTGGTTGCATTGAATAGGCTCCAAAACTACTGGACCCATAAAAAAAAATCTTTCACCGTTGGGAAGCTACAATAACTCTGTTACATAGGCTATATCATATTTTTTTTTTTAATTAGGGATCAGTACTAAAACGTCAATAATGTAACCCAAGGTGTAAAAGAAATAGTTATAAAATGTTTTTCATCGCATGTGCTGCGGAAACTATTAAAGATAGAACAAAAATATGTTCTACAATATTCAAGAATGTATTAATATCTACAAAAAACTTTGCTAAACCACATGTCCAACTATTGTAGTTATGTCACCATAACTACTTTTTTACATTTTAAAAATTGATAGAAATGTTGAATAAAATCAGACCATTTTATATATATTAATCCTTATCTAAATAAATTATTTCATATTCAAGACTGTTTCAATACTTGTAGATTGCTTTTGAATTATATAAATCGGACGTTTCATTGAAAAAAAATCTATGCGCGGGTCAGGTGTAGTTTTTGGGAATGGAGCTGAAAAATGTCTGAAGTGCCCTTGATTAAAGACCTTTTAAGGATTCCGTGCGCCAAAGGGAAAAAAAGAGACCCTATTACTAAGACTCCACTGTCCCTTTGTCTGTCGCCAGGCTGGATCTCATGAACTGTGATTATCATTTATTCCCTATGACAATAAATACTAATAAGATAAATAATTAAGTGGGGCTCCCTACATCTAACGTGTTTTTTTTTTGGAGTTTTTTGTTCGATATTAATAACCGCAACAGGTAGATGCTGAAAATATTCACAGAATATATAGTTGTATATGACACTATAAAGATAAATAATATTTTAAATTAATATAAAATAAATATTTAAGGGGAGCTTTGATACAACAAACGTGATTTTTTAACGATTTTTGCTAATGTCCAATGTTGTAAAGATAATGTTACGGAACCCTTCATGCGCGAGTTTGACTCACACTTGGCCAGTTTTTTTTTAAATTTTGCCCATGGGCTACCGGCACTGAGACCTTTTGAATATTGCACCTGTGCGGTGCGGAGCCGGGGCGGGGTGCTAGTGAATGATATGCTGGCTAAGTTTTTATTGAAATATTTTAGCATACCCCTTAGCATAGGTATTACATTTATGTTAAAAAGGAACAACAGCATATTGTAAAATTAGTACTAAGTGAACGAAAAAAAAGATTTTTTTTTATCAAACAGCTGGCATCCAAGCAGGCAGGTCACTCGAGGTAAGTGATCACCGCCAAATTCTAATTTTAATTTTCATATGTAATTATTATAGGATATTTTCTATGAGATGCAGACAGCAAGAACCATTACTGAGTTCTACCTATCTAAATTTCATAGAAAATGCCTCTAAAAGACTTACCTGAAATTGTTGTTTCACAGAGATACCACTCTTCTTCACAATAACAGGGTAAACATCATCAAATTCAAAATAGCAGTCCAGCCTCTGCCATTGTTGGGCTTTTGGTAAAAATTTCCAATCAACAGGCTTCAGAACTGTGCTCTTGACTGGTCCAACCTCAACGCTTTTGCATGTTAATACTTTAGTACTCGTAGACATGTGCAAAATGAGTCTTTCAGATATTTCCAGACAGTTACCAAACATGTATGGATTTGTATTGAGTAATTTGTATGTGTAGTTTAATATGGCTCTTAGTTTGCTGAAGCAATTCGGATCTTCAAAAACATCTTCATCAGTTGTGACAAAAATACCTGTAATACATAATGTACACAAATTAAGTTAGAGTACCTGAACGATCAAGTAAAACTCAGAAACATGTGTTTTCCTAGAGATAAGACAAGGCATAGCAAATTTATCAACATTTTTAGAGCTGTTTCCGAGATCCCCTAACTAAATAAATAACTATATCAGTAATGCTTATTTATAGTTATCAAATGTGGTGATATAGTGTAAGTTGCCTGCAAATTTAATTTACCTAATAGTTGTTCTAATAGTCAATGTTTAGTCCAGGAGTACTTAAGCTATGCATCGAAACCGACTTGGAATAACTTAATATGTATGACAAGCTAAATGCAAGTATGTATGTACGAACAAGTGTTGCTAAAAAAATTACAACATGTAAAGAGTGTCGGAAACTCCTGGTTCAGTCTGTAAGCAACACAGTATAGACAGCTAAGAAGCACTCTTCTCAAACCTTGAACAAACATTCCTCCAGGCAGCATTCTAGTGACATGTTTGGCGTGGTCGGCTACCCACGCTTCTGATACTCCCGACAAGTTTTTAACCGTCTCTGTTTTATCTGAAGAAAAACTGTTATCTGAAACAGTCTCAGGACTTTTCTCTTCAGGGGTGCGAGCCAAATGAATCACGTTCTCTCGTGCCGCGGTATTCTGCAATTTTAAGTTGGTTATTTATTTTATTGACACCAGAGTAATATCGTAAGCTCCCTGAAGAGCGAACGAGTGTGTTAATTTACTGATTATTTAAGAGGTATGTGTACTATAATTTTGTGATACATGCCTGACCTAGAATAAGTCCTATAACGAAGGATTCCTGAGACGCGTACTGTTCTAGGTATTGAAGGCAGTACTCGGGGAATACACTGTTCTAACCATTTTAAAGCTCTCAAATAATTTAATTACATACAGGAAGTTACACGATCGACATCAACAATATGGTTTTGACGGATTCGTTTAGTTTGCAGTGCCACCGCTGCACAATTATAACTACTGTCAAACAATCAAACGTCAAACTGTCAAGTCAGTTGACATGACATTGACAGCTACATTTTAGTTATCCCACCCTGGTAAGACAGAGAAATTGTGCCCATACAGTTTAATTATAATTTATTGTAAAATGCTGACGTGATATTTAAATGGCTTCTGGATTAAAATTTAACGAAACGGGTGCATCTAGTTGTATAGGTTTAATTTAGTTGTCCGTAGTAACGTTCAGTACGGTTATTGTAACGTAAATTACTTAATTAATTTTTCGGTTCTCATGCTGGTAAACTTCGTATTTATTCTAGATCCAAGTAACATAAAATAACTTTTTCACTTCTCATGCTCGTAAAGTTCGTGTTTAAGCTGTATGTAGGCGACATAAAATGAGTTTTTATGCTCTAGTGCATAAAATAAATTCTTCGTCTAAGACCAAGGTAATCAGGTCAACAGCCACAAACAAGTTTCTACATAATTTATTGAATCAGGCGTTACTTTGCGGAGGTCCATATCAATGAACTAAAAGAATGAGCAAGAAATGAGAAATGAAATGAGGGTGAGCAAGGAAATTCTTTTAGTTCATTAAGTTTCTACATATTTTTTTAAATAATTTTTATTTTTTATAAAACTAAAAATCAATCAAAAAAATGAATGAAATTAAAAAAAAATAGAATTAAGATATGAAAAATAAAAGGTAGGTACAGTAAGCGTCAGAGAAAAGGAACCCCCCTGTGTGACACGTGACAGAACTGTCTGGCCCTGCGGTTAACTATCACGATCTCTGAGACAAGTGCATCATAGGGAGATCTCGGGTTCAAATCCACTTTTTGTTTTATTTATTTTTTGTAGTATTTTCCTGATCATTTAAATAAGTAAAAAAAAAATTAAAAAGGCATTGATCATTGATAATTTTTTTTAACCACATTCGAATTGATACGATCTTCGCAGGTGTGAGTGAGACAAGTGTCGCGGAGTAATCCTAGGTTCACAGTAAAATCTATAGCGACAAAGTATTTAGTCTAGAATAGTCTAGATTTCAGGTATATCAGTAAACAAAGCATCTTACTTTCAACTAGGAATGTGTACCTTTAAAGTACTCACATTCCTTTCAGCAACGGAACCCTCAGGTTCCTTCGGAGGACCTCCCAACTCCCCTTATAGTCCATCCCAAGCCACCAAGAGCCTGGCACTTCGAGCTCATTTTTACATTCAATTCATGTTTCAATATTCTGTGCCATTTCGGTTGCTTTCATTCAACTTTACTTATATGCTTTGTCTTCTGATTGCCCATTCATATTTTCAATAAGACAAATTACTCACTGAACTGCAGGTGTTGAAATTCAGCCGGACTTTCCAGGCACTTCAAAAACTCACCCTCCTGGTCAAGCTTATTATTTCTTCTATTCATTTTTTTTTCTCCTGCAATCGTACCAACATTAGCATCCCTCAGTAGGGTTACTAGCACACAAATTTATTAAGATGTGTCTCTACTTACAGTTTTGATGTTCTCGCGACAGTTCGCGACACTCCCGAGGGCAGGAAGAGGTCTTTACTTCAATAGTGCGATGAGAAGGCGCGTCCACTCAGCAATTTTAGTTCTTGCTCTAATGGCCGCTTCTCGTCTTGCTTCGATTCCCTTGGCACTTGTGGCTTGATAACTTCACCTAAAGGACTGGAACCATTAACTGAATCTGTTTGCACAATTGGTCTCTGTTGTTCCTTTTCTATATGTTCCTCAACCAGGGACCAATTGTTTGGAACCATTCTTATTCTTTCAGCTATCGGTTCCCTTAGAGGAATACCATCCGGTCTTGTCATTTCATCTTCAAGGTCAGGGTCTTGAGATTGTTCACTCACATGCTCTTCAGCTTGAGTTTTCTCCATATCATGCTCTTCTATAATTTCTGTTTCTAATGGGTAAAGATGTCCAATAGATCTGGTGAACTCAGTATTACCAATCTTTACTCTAGCGACTCTACATTCTCCGTCAGGTCCATTTTCAAGAGAAGAGATCTTTCCAACTTTCCAATTTTCACGATTTTTTACTGAATCTTTCAACTGGACCACATCACCCACACGAGGCACTCTTTTAGATTTCACTCGAGGTTGTTTGTGGGAATGGTGGTATCTTTCTCTTAAGCTGGATAGGTATTGTCCAATGAACATTGATTTGAATTCTGACATGATCCTTTGACCTCGTTTCCAACCTTCAATTAGATTTTGTTTTGCAGATGTGTTTGCTGTTGGAATGTGGCTATCTTCAAGTTCAATTTCTAAACACTTTCCTAGTGATAAGAAGTCTGCTGGTGTCAAGATGTGTTCTAGTTCTGTACCTACATACGTCAATGGCCTTGTATTGCAGACATTCTCAACTTCTTTTATCACAGTGATCAGCTGACTGTCTACCAGTAAATGTTTCTCCAGGGTTCGTTTTAGGCAATGCTTTACCACCGCTACCAGTCTTTCATACACGGCACCATGCCATGGAGCGAGTTGTGGTATAAATTTCCAATGGATGTTATTCTGACTACAGTATGCATCTCCTAGGACTTCCGATGTCAATTTGAACTGCAGCGCATTGTCAGAAACTATTCTGGTAGGTATTCCCTTTGAAGCCACAAATCTCCTCAGAGCGAGCAAACATTCTTGGGCAGTCAAATCATTTACTACTTCTAGATGGATGGCTCTTACCACAAGACAGGTGAACAAACAAATCCACCTCTTCTTCTTTCCTTGTTGTGTGTTTACATACATAGGGCCAAAATAGTCAATGCCTGTATATGTGAAGGGCTGACTGAAGGTTACTCTTTCAGGTGGTAAGGCTGGAGTTGGAGGTAGTGCATAGGGTCCACCGCCATGTTTCACACATTGTGGACACTTCTTCAAAACCTTTTGAACTTGGGCTCTACCCTGTGGTATCCAGAACTTTTGTCGGATGATGCTTAAGGTATGAGCTACTCCCACATGATAATTTTTCTCATGTATTTCTTTTATAACTTTTGCTGTATAGTTGCTGTCTTTGGGAAGAAGTATGGGGTGCTTCATTTCATATGACCAATCTGTGTGTGTCATTCTTCCTTTGCAACGTAAGAGGCCATCAACATCTAGAAATAGTCCTAAATTTCTGCTCAAATGAGTTTCCTTTCCTGAAACTTCTTCACTAAAGTATTCTCTCTGTAAATTAATTATTTCTTGGAGCTGAGGATCACCAGGTTCTTTCACTATGTTCTCATTATTTGATTCCATCTCTTGCGTTATTTTTTCATCTGAATTTCTTGGCCTTTCTGGATATTCCACATCCAGACCCTCCGCCGCCAAAGAGGTTGACGAGCATTGTGGTGTTTCATCAGGCCATGGTGTATTTGCGTCTGACAGAAAAGTAGGCCCCTGAAGCCAAAGCAATTTCTTTTGTGACCACATTTCAGGTCTTGTTGCTACATCTGCAGGGTTTTGCTCCGTGTTTATGTATCTCATTGTTAATTTAGGATTTTGTTTAATTTCATTTACTCTTCTTGCAACAAATGGTGGTAGTAACTTGTTTGATTTCACCCAGCTTAGCACAACCAAACTATCTGTCCACAAAACTTGCTTTTTCACAGGTATGTCTAGGGTATTTCTGACGTAGGACAACAGCCTACTTCCTATGACATAACCAAGTAATTCCAGTCTTGGTATCTTGAGGTCTTCTTTCTCCTTCACTGGGTTAACACGTGATTTTGACATTAGTAATGTTGTTTTGCTGCCTGTTCTGCTGGTTGTTCTAATATAAACTACGGCGGCGTGTGCATGCTTCGATGCATCTGTAAAACAGTGCAATTCATGATCTACAATTTCATCGGCCGAGCAGATGAGACCTATGTAACGTGGCAACCGGATATCCTTTGCAGTTTGCAGCATGGTAACAATGGATTTCCAGCGGGTTAACAGATCGTCTGGCAAAGGAGAGTCCCAACTTAACTTCAGTCGCCATAGGTCCTGCATCAGTATTTTGGCTGGCAAAACTAAAGGTGAGAAAAATCCGCAAGGATCGTAGAAAGAGGCTAACGTCCTTAGCACACTCCTCTTGTTCTCACTAGCTTCATTAATTTCATTGAAGACTTGATTATTTAATTTCAGTTGCAAACTATCATCCTCTAGGTTCCACATCAGTCCTAGAACTTTCGTGACTTTGGTGTCTTTCGCTCGCAACTCTTCTGGTATCGTCTTCATGAAGTCATTGTCATTTGATATCCAATCTCTGATATTCATAGAGAGTTCTTGAAACGATTTTCTTGTCTCGTGAAATAGGTCACATGCTGAGGATGTAGTCGAGGCAGTTGTGACTAGGTTATCCACGTAGCATCTATCTGCGACCTTCAGTAAGAGCTCCTTGTTTGTTATTGACAAGTGATGGCGTATGGTAGCAGTAAGCAAGAATGGGCTCGATATGATACCGAAAGGTACCCGACAAAATCTTAGATGGAGAAGATTGTCT
Source organism: Choristoneura fumiferana (assembly GCF_025370935.1). NCBI lineage: Eukaryota > Metazoa > Arthropoda > Insecta > Lepidoptera > Tortricidae > Choristoneura > Choristoneura fumiferana. Next base: position 12,115,779 of record NC_133483.1, on the reverse strand, counting down.
TCAGATACTTCCTTTTGGGTATCTTTCAGCCATAAAAATCTTGTCACATCTCTGTCTGCATTCTGAAGCCCTACTTGTAGGAACGCCTTTTCGACATCTGCAGTTATACCAATTTTATCTGTTCGGAATTTTATCAGCAATGAGACCAGGTCTTCCAGCATAGACGGTCCTTTATACAATGATTCATTCAGGCTTCGTTGTTCTTTGACTCTAGCAGACGCGTCATACACGATTCTTCCATCTTTGCCTTTAACTTTCACCATATGATGAGCCAGGTAGTGGACCGGAGTCTTCGGCTGGTTCACATTCACCGTTTGTGGATCAATGACTTCAATAATACCATTGCAAAGTTGTTTTTCAAGAATGGTTTTATATTCATTCAGGGTCTGTTCATCCAGTCTAAGAAAAACGCTTTTCAACCTTCCGTATGCTAAGCCAAAATTAGTTGGTAAAACTGGTGGGTATTCAATCCAGGGCCATTTGACCTGGTATCTGCCATTCTCATACTGAACAGTTTCAGTGAAGTGCTTCACAGCTTCTTCTTCGCGTGTTGTTTTAGCAGAGTCCGTGATTCCAATGCTCTCTAGCGCCCATAGGAACTTCATATCTGTGTCTCGTATCGGAAGATCTGGTAGAGCAAAGTAGAGGCGTTCCGGATCGTGGCACTGACAGTAAGTGACAACAGATAAGATTCCTTCTCTTTCTTCTGAAACATCAGCACTGCCGGTGAGCACCCATCCAAAGTCTGTATCAATGAGAAATAAATAATCTTGAATTTTTACATTCCTATTTCTCATGAAAGATATGTAGTAGTCATTTCCAATTAAGAGATCAATTCCTTCTCCTACACTTTTGTCATCTGCCATTACATCAAACTCTGCGTTTAGAGTAAATTCTGGGGCAGGAATTCGATCCGTAATGAGTGGCACAACATTTACCTGTATTTTTCTGGTGATACCACGTTTGGTTTCTACATTAACTTCTACAGATGGGCTGGAAGTTTCTTTAGGTGTGTCAGATCCAAAAGTATAAATTAATAACAGGTCCTCCTTATCAGCAACAAGCTGCAATCTTTTCGCCATTTTTGTGGTAATATAACTGCGTTGGCTACCGCTGTCTAGGAGGAGTCTGCATATTGCCTTATTCTTTTTGTTTTGTAGGGTCACCGTTGCAGTTGGTCTTTGGGCACAACGCTTGGTGATGATCTCCTTTGCAGTTGTAGCATGATTTTTTCCATTTACAATTGCTCACAAAATGTCCCATGCGGAAACATCTAAAACACCGTTTCCCTAATTTATTTTTTCTATCAACAACTGTTTTGAATTTTGTGCATTCGTTATTGTAGTGAGCTTCATTGCAGAAGATGCAACTAGGTTTAGATCTTTTCTTGACTGGGCCTGAAGAATCTGGATTTTTTCTTTTATAATTGTTTGATATTTGTTGTCTTTTATTATTGCCCCTACTGACTTTATGCTCTACTTGTAGTACCGCTGTCGATGATATTGGCGGTTTTATAGACACTGTTGGTGTGGGCTGTCTTGTACGCTCTGATGCAGTAATAATTCGATTCAAAGTTTTTCTAATTTCCGGCACAGTATTCTGTGTTGGATCCAAGGCCATATTTAGCTCATATAATGTTTGATCTGGAAACTTGCTCTTGATAGTAGTTCTAAGATGATTGCCATTTACATCCTCTCCTAGAGTTTCTAGGACCCGGAGGTGGTGTTCAATGGAATTCAAAGTGTGGCGGCAATCATCATGGTTCAGAGCTGGTACCAAATCCTTTAGGGCTTCATGGTGAGCATCAATCAGGTGATCTTTGTTGCCAAACTGTCGTTGCAGAGCTTCCACTGCTATAGCATAGTTCTTGTTCGATATGTCTAATCCATTTACTGCTTCCAACGCTTTTCCCTCCAGCGAGGCCATCAAATAACTCAGTTTGTCAACATCATCCAGGTTCCTTTTATCAATTGTTGCCTGAAACTTATCCCAAAATTGGTGGAACTGAAGAATGTCACCTGAAAATTTTGGAGGGGGAAGCGTAGGCAACTTGGAGTGGTGTGTTTGGAATGCAGACTTTTCAGTTGTGTGGATCACGAGTATAGCTTCCAGTTCAGTCAGAGCATCATCAGCTTCTAACTGTTTCGCTGTAGATGTTGTAATCAATTCATCAGATGGGACTTTAGTTTTCTCCATGTAATGGTTAATCCCACAGGAGTATCGATCAATAGCAGTTTTAAGTTTGATTTTTGTTTTTATTAAGTCATCCACATTGACCCCCTGTGTTCTAGACTCGTTGAGCAACTTGGTTGATTCTCTGAGTATTTTGTCCAAGTGAGACTCTATGAGACTCAATCTAGTCTTCAGCGTTTCTTCCATGATGACGCAACTGTAAAATTTCATATTAAGGAGTTTATATAATTTTCATGTTTTAATATATACCTATCAGCACAAAACCCGGCCCACTTAATACAAATTTACGTATTATTGCATACATTTGAGGGACGGATCTTTTGCCGCTCAGTATATATTCACTTCACTCAAAATTATATTCAAAATATTCACTTAGTATTTGTTACGCGTAAACTGAACCAGAGGCATTCGTATTTTGGATGTATACGTAAACAGTAACGTCTTCCTCGGCCTCAAGGGCCTTCAACTGGGTTCCCAGTTTTACATTTTAAACATTATTAGACATACCTACTATTAACTCGTTTCAAACTAAAATTTTCAATCGTGTATTTTGTTGTAAAAATGAGACGACACGTAATTAGTAGGTAAGTACTATAATAATCTCCTTTACATTTGTTATTCTTCCTTTTACACCATTTTTACACACAGAAAATTCAAATTTGGAAAGAGGACGCTAACAAAATTTGCTTACCTCTATAATTTCTTGCGATTTGCCAAAGAGAAAACTTTCTTGCATTACGCATGTAACAACTTCACAATTTACTTCGTTGTTAAGGCTTCAAAAAGAGGAGTCACCACTTTATGCACCTTTTATTTACAATTATGCACAGTAACAAAAAGCCGAACCAAAACAATCACAGAAAATATTTTCCGGAAATACGACATTTGCAAATTTACAAACTTTATGGAAACTAGGCCAAAGTGTTACACGGCCCGATTGAAAATTGGCGTCCTCAACGTCAAATCCCTGTAATTACAGTACTGTACTGTGACAACTTACATTTGGTCGGATAGCGGTGTTCCGGTTGGAGTTGCCAGTAGTGAAATTTCTAAAGGTGCAACCACACGACTAGTTTGAAATGACAATTATATTTATTCGACACATTTTTTTTTTTTTTTTTTTTTTAACGCAAATAAAACAACAAATTAATGTAGCGATCACTTTATTTTAATCACAATTGACCTCACTTCTTGTCACTATCTGTATATTCGAGAAATAGTGACAATGGTTTCTAAACTGTCAATGTGGGTCAATTTGACTAAAAAATAATGACTTTCAAATTCATTTTCATGTTCTGTTTCTCAACTTTCTATATTTTCCGTCAGAATTGGAGTCAATTTCAGAGAACGGTTCCGTGATTAAATTCGTCACGAACCTTTTAATTCTTTACTTAAATCAATGATAGAGAGTATCGTGATTAAATTCTTCACATGCCCTCAAATTCGATTTTCCAGGGTTTTCTTTCCTAAACCTAGGAAAGCAGCAGCGTGATTAGATTCGTCACGAGCATTCACATTCTTAATTCACTTTTCCTACGCATAGGAAAGTACCTAGCAGCGTGATTAAATTCGTCACGTGCCGAAAAATTCGTTCTTCAACCTTCATATATCTTATGAAAGTAGCGCCATGATTTTAATTCGTCACGCGCCTTCCTTCCAACTCTGACAGAACAGAACATCTTACACTATTTTTCTTCGTTTTGAGATAATTTAATCTTACATATCCCAGCATAATCCACCATTTTGTCGCGGAGTAATCCTAGGTTCACAGTAAAATCTATAGCGACAAAGTATTTAGTCTAGAATAGTCTAGATTTCAGGTATATCAGTAAACAAAGCATCTTACTTTCAACTAGGAATGTGTACCTTTAAAGTACTCACATTCCTTTCAGCAACGGAACCCTCAGGTTCCTTCGGAGGACCTCCCAACTCCCCTTATAGTCCATCCCAAGCCACCAAGAGCCTGGCACTTCGAGCTCATTTTTACATTCAATTCATGTTTCAATATTCTGTGCCATTTCGGTTGCTTTCATTCAACTTTACTTATATGCTTTGTCTTCTGATTGCCCATTCATATTTTCAATAAGACAAATTACTCACTGAACTGCAGGTGTTGAAATTCAGCCGGACTTTCCAGGCACTTCAAAAACTCACCCTCCTGGTCAAGCTTATTATTTCTTCTATTCATTTTTTTTCTCCTGCAATCGTACCAACATTAGCATCCCTCAGTAGGGTTACTAGCACACAAATTTATTAAGATGTGTCTCTACTTACAGTTTTGATGTTCTCGCGACAGTTCGCGACACGATTGGCACACGATCTGATAACATGAATGATGTCAATTTTCAGCAAAAATGTGTTGTTGTCTTAAAGTCTTGTTTTCTTACAAGGAATTTTCTTTCACAGTGTCGAACGAAGAAAGATTTCTGCATTCAATTTTGATTGATCACTGTGCCGTGCAGAAACAAACGTTCTAGCGTAAGTATTTTCCATATTTACTTTCAATGTTTCATCAAAATTTCTTCCTTATATGTCTAAATAAGTGGTGATTTTATCAATTTTGATTGATCACTGTAAAAGCGTAAGTTTTCCATATTTAAATGTCTATTGATTGCAGATAAAATGTCATTTGTAATTCGTGATTTCGCCGGTAAAGTAAGGAGTCAAAATGAGTTGCCCGTTCAATGATGAGCAGTTGGGGCAGTTAAAGATGTTCGTGGAGCTTTGCAAGAACCAACCATTGCTCCTACAACACCCTAAAATAGCTTTCTTCAAAGACTACATTATTTCCCTCGCGGCAGGATTCCATCTACTGGATTTACACCTAAAAGTTTTCCTGCATCTGGAGATAGGTAATGTAATCAAGTTTCTGAGTTTTTTGTGTGCTTACTCTATAATGGACCCATTATAAATAATAAATAAGGGGCAATCAACATCATTGACCCAGTCATCAAGTGAAACCTGTACTATAAATACACATTACTTAAACAAACAAGTCTTGAGATTGAGAACATTCATATTTTTCTAACAAAATTTCTGCTCAAACTGGGAATTGAATCTTGAACCTAAGTGTATTTAAGTTCTCTACCACTATAATTCGTTTTTTTTAGCATTAGAAAGAAGGTAAATGATCTTGATGTGTCATTTTATTGAAAAACATTTTGGAAAATATGTCACAGCAAATATGTAACAATTAACAATTTAAGGTCATATGATCATTTACATGCTTTTGGTATCATAAGTAATAGTTACTGCTTTTTTTTAAACGTTTTTCAATGAAAAGACTGGAAGATTGTTTACCCTTTTTCCAATGTTAAAAAAACGAAGTATAGTTATGGTATAGTTACTACTAGCTTCTTAAACAGAACATCACCAGCTGAAACTGATTTAATATTGAAATATATCTCTATATGAAATAGAAATAATGATCTTAGCGGTTGCTTTCAGCAGGTGACATGTTTAGTACAATGATAATATTTCTCAATTAATATTTTTTTTAGGATTCATAGTTAATATCAATAGATAAATTTTCTAGAGTATACAGGGTGGAAAGTTGAGATAGGGCAGCAAGGGCAGCTATGGATCCCATACTGCTACGTGAAAATGCTCTTAGGAGGCCTTTACTAACTTTTTGAGCGATAACAATCAACATTCACAGATTTTTGATAAAATGTACAGTCAGCGAGAAAATCAGCAGGACTCTTTGAGACCAACTAAGGTTAGAGTACTAGAACACCCACAAATCAAAGAAAACTTTTTCCATGCAGTTCGTAGTGTACTAATTTGCAAAGTGAAACTTTCGCATGTTGTTTTTTTACGAATATGAATCCTTTATGGTTAAAGAAAATTAAACAGTATGTAGACAACTAAAAACTGAACATTTTAACTAAAGTTAGTGTCTTAACCCAGTATTGCTGCCCCATCTCAACTTTCCATCCTGTATAAGATCATGATTAGCACAAGTTCCAAATTGACACATTTACTAGCATCTGATTAGTAGACTGACTAACTGACTCTTCGTACGGGATTAACCCGGCCAAAGCGAGTAAAATCAACTCGGAATCATTCCGTTAGCTTCCGTACCTTGACACTGGCATTAGCACCCAAAGGCAAAAAAGCCAAATTTTATATGATTTTACATAGTAATGTTTTATTCTGTTTTTAGTATTTGTTAATATATAGAATTGGGCCATGAAACTTATTGTCTGAAATGTTCCTATATTTGACACCTGTTACTAACCAGATTTCCAGCTGCTATACATATTTAAATAAATACATATTTTCCCAAGGTCTAGTATATCTCTGTGCCAAATTTCATTGACATCGGTTCAGCGGTTTAGGCGTGAAAGCGTAACAGACAGACAGAGTTACTTTCGCATTTAATATTAGTATGGATTAGCAAAATACCAAAAAAGCTAAAAAAAATAATTAAATAACAAAGTGTTGTTGGTGATTGTAAATAAATATGGCTTTGGTAGCCTTATCAGTCTATTTTTAAATATTGTTCCCATAGCCTTGAACGATGTGCTTATCAGTCATCAATCTAGTTAACCTCCAGAATAAATATTTTTATTTTATGTTATATCAATCACAGCACAAATAACTTAATCCGGGGTATGTGCCCCGGTTTGCTGTGTTTTTTTAAATACAAACATTTTTCTTTGATATTTATCTCAACACATTTTTCCAAAAAAAGCCAATGACAAAGATTTTTCAATTAGTGGCGAAATGCCTGTTAATAAAGCGTTTCTATTGGTTCAATTACAAATACATTCCACTCACATCTCCGATGGCAATGCAGCCTAATGTAATAATATTTGCATTAATTAGTCTACATGCATAGTCGAAAATACAAACTGAAATATAGATGCACAGAAAAACCAGAAAAATAAGACTAAAAACCCAATCTTACATGCATAATCTTCGTCTTCTACATTCATAGGCTGAGTCTTCAGAAAATACAACATGTTTTCTCACATGACTGCCAGATAGTGTATGTTAAATTCTGTTTTTGTGTGGTATTTCAGTGGTGCTGCTACCAACAATACATCAGAAAAGATACCATCTTCTGAAGATGAGTCGGAGACAGAATCTGATGTGGAATTGGATATGGAAGGTCAGTTTATTTATAATATAAATAATAGGATATTATCCTAAGGGGCTGTTTCACCATCCATTGATTAGTGTCTCAATTTGTTTTGTTTGAATAGACGGAGACGGCATCACATTTAACCGTCGGTTAATGCTAATCAATGGATGGTGAAACAGCCCCTAATTCTTTTAATACTATGCACTTTTTAATAGCATAATGGTGTTAAATAATTTTCAACTTTAGTCAGTACAAAAGTCCCATATTATATTAAAATAAAAAGTACCTACTCCCGTTAGAATACAATACAAAGACTCCTTTATTGAACACCAACACATAGAAAACAGTACAGAAAACACAGGTATATTGTGGAGATTAAGGTAATCTTTCTTTACGTACGTCCACTTGCAGGCTTTTTAATCTATGTTTAAGTGGTCTTAAGTCCTGTCAGATCCATACAAGAACTGTCAGTTTAAGCCTTAA